>NC_053489.1:181326121-181398621 GCF_905171775.1 Rana temporaria
GGACGTGTCTATCACATGTCAGACTCTCCAAGAGTTCGGCTGGCTTCTGTATTGTCCAGAAGTCAGGGTTGATTCCGTCTCAGGGACTGGAATACCTGGGACTAGTCCTGTATTCCGCCGAGGCGAGAGTTTTTCTCCTGATGAAGAAACTTCAGACTCTGCAATCTGCAGTGTAGCAGTTGGCGACCCAGAAGTGGTCATCTCTGCGATTCTGCACTAGGGGTTTTGGGTCTGATGGTGGCCTCTTTCGAGGCGGTTCCGTATGCCCAATTCCAGACCAGGGTGCTACAGAGGGAACTGCTGTCACATTGGGACAAGCTCCCGTCTTCTCTGGATTACCAGATTCAATTAAGTCAACTGGTCAAGTCTCCACTGGTGTGGTGGCTGGCGTCTCTGGTGCTTCGGACCGGGAAGTCGTTTTCTGCCATGCCACTGGACAGTGGTCACGACAGATGCCAGCCTCTCCGGTTGGGGGGGCGTTTGGGGCACCCAGTCAGCCCAGGGGCGCGGGACTCAGGAGTCCCGCCTACCGATCAATATTCTGGAGCTCCGAGCAATCAAGCTGTGCCTTGCCAGGTGGTCCCTGGATCAGCAGGGCCGACCGGTCAGGATCCAGTCCGACAACGCCAAGGCCGTGGCTTACGTCAATTATCAGGGAGGCACACGGAGTTCAGCTGCAGCGACAGAGGTCGCGCACATCCTTCGGTGGGCCGAAAGGTCCGTTCCGGCTGTGTCGGCTGTGTACATTCCGGGAGTACAGAATTGGCAAGCCGACTTCCTAAGTCGCTCTGCACTAGACCAAGGAGAGTGGTCTCTCCACCCGCAGGTGTTTCAGGGTCTGTGCCAAAAGTGGGGCACTCCGGACGTGGACCTTCAAGCGTCCCGTCTCAATCGGTAGGTGCCACGGTTCGTGGCCAGGTCGAAGGACCTGTGGGCGGACGCGTCAGGTAGGTGAAGTCAGTGTATGTCAGGTAGGTCTATGTATGTCAGGTAGGTGAAGTCAGTCTATGTCAGGTAGGTGAGGTGCATAGGCGTGCGCACAGGGTGTGCCAGGTGTGCCCGGGCACATCCTAATCATCCTGTGCAGAACAGATTCCCCCTACCTGCCTGGCTCCCCCTCCTCCCCCCCGAAGCACTGCTGGCTTCCCTCCTCTCCTGCCACCTGTTGCAGGATGTTTTAAGATGAGTGGGTTAAGGGACCAGTAAATATATAAATTTACCAACCCCTTCCCTTTCTGAATGAACATCGTGAGTGATCAGTAGTGTGTTTGTGCTTTGGGGTGCACACCCAAATGTCATAGGCTGCGCACACCTATGGTGAGGTGAGTGTATGTATGTCAGGTAGGTGAAGTCAGTGTATGTCAGGTAGGTGAGGTGAGTGTATGTATGTCAGGTAGGTAAAGTCGTGTATGTCAGGTAGGTCTATGTACAGTATGTCAGGTAGGTGAAGTCAGTCTATGTCAGGTAGGTGAGGCGAGTGTATGTATGTCAGGTAGGTGAGGTGATTTATGTATGTCAGGTAGGTGAAGTCAGTCTATGTCAGGTAGGTGAGGTGAGTGTATGTATGTCAGGTAGGTGAAGTCAGTGTATGTCAGGTAGGTGAGGTGAGTGTATGTATGTCAGGTAGGTGAAGTCAGTGTATGTCAGGTAGGTCTATGTATGTCAGGTAGGTGAAGTCAGTGTATGTCAGGTAGGTCTATGTATGTCAGGTAGGTGAAGTCAGTGTATGTCAGGTAGGTCTATGTATGTCAGGTAGGTGAGGTCAGTGTGTCAGGTAGGTGAGTTTAGTGGTCATTGATGGGCACTGGTAAGCCAGGCAGCAAGTGAGCTTACCCTCAGCCACACAACCCCACCGCCCAGCCAAAAAAAACGTGCCACGACCACCCAGGACCCCCCCTGGTGCCGACTTCAGGCTGCAACCCTGATCTTTTTGCCACCTAGCAACGCCCCTGAATGAAAGCCACTGGGGGGAGGGGGGGGGGGTTGGGTAGCTTCAGTCATATAAGCAATCAATATTTGGGAATTCAGCCACATACCAGAGAAATGCTGCTAATCCATCAAAAAACTGTTGTCTTTATTCTGCCTGAAGAGACCTTTTCTTTTCATAGACGTTCTCCCAGAGCTCTGTTGCTATGGGTCATTGTTCTATTGTGACCAGCATGGCACAAGAAATAACAGCCATAGAGCCCTGCAACTGATGGTGAAACCTGAGGAAATATTTGTTGAAACCGAACATTAAATATAAAGGAAATATTTGTTTGGTTCTGTGTTCTTTGTAACGGAACAGATAAAGGGCCAGATTCTCAGAGCAAGTACGCCGGCGTATCAGTAGATACGCCGGCGTACTTTCAAATTTGCCGCGTCGTATCTTTAGTTTGAATCCTCAAACCAAGATACGACGGCTTCTGGCTTCGATCCGACAGGCGTGCGGCTTCGTACGCCTTCGGATCGTAGGTGCAATACTTCGGCGCCCGCTGGGTGGAGTTCGCGTCGTTTTCCGCGTCGGCCTGTGTCTAAACCCCCTATCACCTCGGCCTGTGTCTAAACCCCCTATCACCTCGGCCTGTGTCTAAACCCCCTACCACCTCGGCCTGTGTCTAAACCCCCTACCACCTCGGCCTGTGTCTAAACCCCCTACCACCTCGGCCTGTGTCTAAACCCCCTACCACCTCGGCCTGTGTCTAAACCCCCTACCACCTCGGCCTGTGTCTAAACCCCTTACCACCTCTGCCTGTGTCTAATCCCTTCCCTACCTCCCCTGCCTATGTCTAAACCCCCTACCACCTCGGCCTGTGTCTAAACCCCCTACCACCCCTGGCTGTGTCTAAACCCCTTACCACCTCTGCCTGTGTCTAATCCCTTCCCTACCTCCCCTGCCTGTGTCTAAACCCCCTACACCCTCTGCCTGTGTCTAAACCCCCTACACCCTCTGCCTGTGTCTAAACCCCCTACACCCTCTGCCTGCGTCTAAACCCCCTACACCCTCTGCCTGTGTCTAAACCCCCTACACCCTCTGCCTGCGTCTAAACCCCCTACACCCTCTGCCTGTGTCTAAACCCCCTACACCCTCTGCCTGTGTCTAAACCCCCTACACCCTCTGCCTGTGTCTAAACCACCTACCACCCCTGCCTGTGTCTAAACCCCCTACCACCTCTGCCTGTGTCTATTCCCCTACCATCTCTGCCTTTGTCTAAACCCCCTACCACCTCTGCCTGTGTCTAAACCCCCTACCACCTCTGCCTGTGTCTAACCTCCCCTACCACCCCTGCCTATGTCTAAACCTCCTACCACCTCTGTCTTTGTCTTATCCCTTCCCTACCTCCCCTGCCTGTGTCTAAACCCCCTACCACCTCTGCCTGTGTCTAAACCCCCTACCACCCCTGCCTGTGTCTATTCCCCTACCACCTCTGCCTGTGACTAATCTTTTCCCTACCTCCCCTGCCTGTGTCTAATCCCCCTACCGCCTCTGCCTGTGTCTAATCCCCCTACCACCTCTGCCTGTGTCTAATTCCCCTACCACCTCTGCCTGTGTCTAATCCCCCTACCACCTCTGCCTGTGTCTAAACCCCCTACCACCTCTGCCTGTGTCTAAACCCCCTACCACCTCTGCTTGTGTCTTACCACCCCTGCCTGTGTCTATACCCCCTACCTCCCCTGCCTGTGTCTAAACCCCCTACCTCCCCTGCCTGTGTCTAAACCCCCTACCTCCCCTGTCTGTGTCTAATCTATTCCCTATCTCACCTTTGGCTGTGTCTAAACCCCCCCTACCACCCCTGCCTGTGTCTAACCCCTTCCCAACCACCCCTGCCTGTGTCTAACTCCCCTCCCCCCTCACCACAACCGCCGCTGCCTTTGTCTGAACCCCATCACCACTGTTGCGTGTAAATCTGCCTTCCTAATAAATGTAATTTTGGTTTTAATTGTCATGAAATAAAATAATAAATGTGGGGGCCTTTTGGTCGGCGTTATTATAATTTTTTTGGGGGGGGCAGTAGGGAGGAGAAGGTCAGCATTTTGATCCTGGGCCCAGGCAGCCCAATGTCTTTGGCTGGCACTACCTATCACTTTAAGTGTCGGTTCATACAGGGGCGACTTGTCAGGCGACTTAGCCGCCTGACAAGTCGCCTGACATCATGCAAATGATGGGCCGAGCGCCAGACAGATACGAATAATGAACGGCGCATGTGCCGTCCGTGGCCGCATCCCAGTGCGCATGCTCAGAATCACGTCGAAACAACTGCCTAAGATACGTCGAATCACTGCCTACGGCGTGAACATAACCTACGCCCATCCATATTCACATCCTACGTAAACGTCGTAAAATACGACGGCTTGTGTTCCCTGGTCCATACCTTTGCATGGGTTGCGCCTCCTATATGGGGAATAACTTTACGCCGGACGTACGACTTACGCAAACCGCGTATATTATGCGCCGGGCGCAAGTACATTCGTGAATCGGCGTATCTCCCTCATTTGCATATGTGCATAGAAAATCAATAAGAGCGGCAAATGCGCCCAGCGTAAATATGGGCCCACGGCGTAGGCAAGTTACATCGGTCGGATGAAGGCTATTTTTAGGCGTATATCAGATTGTGGGCACGGCGCATAGATACGACGGCGCATACTTACACTTACGCGGCGTATCTCGAGATACGTCGGTGTAAGTGCTTTGTGAATCCGGGCCTATGTATACAATGTGCACTTTGAATGGCTGTAAAGGAGAGAGGGCTGCAGATAAATCCATAGGGCCAGATTCTAGTAGTTTTCCCGCGGCGGTAGCGTAAGCCATTTACACTATGCCGCCCCAACATACAGGAGCAAGTGCTGTATTCCCCAAACACTTGCTCCGTAGTTTGGGGCGGCGTAGTGTAATTGGCCCGGCGTATCCCCACGTAATTCCAAGGGGGCGGCTTGTATTTAAATTAAGCGCGCCCCCGTTTCGATCGAACTGCGCATGCGCCGGGCTAAAAATAGCCCAGTGCGCATGCTCCAGTTCTCGGCGGAAAACGTCAATGACGCCGACGTGTGCGTCATTGACGTAAAGTCGTATTCAAGAACGACTTAGTAAAACGACGTACCAGACGGGAAAAGACGACGCGGACCCGACGCCATACTTAACATGGCATACGTGGGACTGGCGTAAGGTTACCCCTCATATAGCAGGGGTAACCTTACGCTTACGCAAACGACATTAGCGACGGTTACGCGACGCGATTTCGTTCGGAAATCGGCGTATCAGGCTCATTTGCATAAACAAATGAGACCTGAACGTAAACGCCACCTAGCGGCCGGCGGCGAATTACATTTAGGATCCGACAGTGTAAGTGACTTACACTAGTCGGATCCTAGCCTAAATCCGGCGTATCTTGTTTTGTGAATACAAAATAATGATACGCCGGCGGGAAATTCGATTTACGCCGGTGTATCAGTAGATACACCGGCGTAACTTGTTTGAGATTATGGCCCATAGCTCCCAACTGTCCCTGATTTGGAACTAAGGGCTAGATTCAGAAACAAATGCCTTTAGGCGGGCGTAGCGTATCTCGTATACGCTACGCCGCCGTTACTTTGAGAGGCAAGTCCCGTATTCAGAAAGAACTTGCGCCCGAAGTTACGGCGTCAGCGGCGTAGCGTATATGGGCCGGCGTAAGCCCGCCTAATTCAAAATAGGCTGGTAGGGGGCGTGTTTAATGCTAATTAATCATGACCCCACGTAATTGACGTTGCTAACGAACGGCGCATGCGCCGTCAGAGAAAGTATCCCAGTGCGCATGCTCCAAATTACGCCGCAAATAGTCATTGCTTTAGACGTGCACGTAACTTACGCACAGCCCTATTCGCGTACGACTTACGTAAACGGCGCAAAATTTGACGCTGGCCCTAAGTCCATACTTAACATTGGCTACGCCTCATATAGCAGGGGTAACTTTACGCCGGAAAAAGCCTAACGTAAATCAATGCGTCGGGCGGACGTACGTTTCTGAATCGGCGTTTCTATCTCATTTGCATATTCTACGCGGAAATCTACGGAAGCGCCCCTAGCGGCCAGCGTAAATATGCACCCTAAGATACGACGGCGTAGGAGACTTGCGCAGCTCGTATCTAGGAAACATTGAGGCGTATCTGATTCTATGAATCAGGCGCCGAGATGCGACGGCCCTCATTCGGAGTTACGACGGCGTATCTGGAGATACGCCGACGTAACTCCTTTCTGAATCTAGCCCTAAGTCTCTCTGTCCCTCTCTCCTCCTCTCTAATTAGGCAGTTGCCTTAGGCCTCGTCCCCACATGGGCCTCGCAGCCGCCTACTTTGGCCATACCGCAACCTCGCTGATTTGCCAGGACCGTCCTGCAATTATCCATTCTCTCGTCCGGGAGTCCCGGGGAATCAGTCCCGCAATCCCTGCGGCTTGTGCGGAGTGTCTCCATTCCGGCACGCTGTGAGCTCCACTCCACTGTGCATTGCAGCTGCCAGCAGCCGACATCTCTCCCCAGCTGCCTGACACGCATGCACTGCGGAGCGGACTCAGTGGAGCAAACTGAACCCGCCCCTTCCCCTTCTGCTGTGATGTTTTCCTGTGCACAGAGGAGGAGGGAAGGAGGCACACCACCACCTGCACCGAGAGCACGCTGGTCTGTGTAAAAGTTAGTCTTACAGGGGAGGGGGGCAAGAAGAAGAGGGTGAGGAAGGGGGGACAAGCAGAGTTCACTTGGAGTGATTTAGGGGATAGAATATCCATCCAGCCCCCCCCATCCCATCCCAGCTCCATCCACCCCACCCCAATTCCACCCGGATCCATCCACCCCCCCGGCTCTATCTACCACCCGGATTCCATCTCTATCGATTCCCCCGATTCCATTCCAGCTCTTTTCCCCCCTTAATCCCATCCCCGCTCCATCCATTGTGGCAGGTTAAGGGGGGAGAGCCGTACAACTAGCCTGCTAAGTGCAGGGGGGTGACACCATGTTCTACCGCACCTAGTGAGGCCACTGTCTGCTAGGGGGCACTTTAGGACTTGTGCTACAAGGGGGCTTGGATATGAAATCCACCCCCCCAGCACATGTCTTCTCCCTTCCCAAAGCCCCCCTAGCACATATCCTCCCCCCAATTAAACAGATGCTGTCTGCAAAAAAGGGGGTGGCTCAACGCACCCCACAAGAGATGTGGATAAATGCTCCCACTGCCCAAACTAGTGCCTCCCTACCAGGCAAGGAAGTGGAGCAAAGTGTGAGTTCCAAGACACAGGGCAGGTTCACGCCATGAATCGCACATGAACGCACTGTGCAATTCACATGTGACCAGAGTGCATTGCAATTTCAGCCCATTCATGTCTGCAGTCTCTGACCATCTCTTGCAGTGGCAGCCCGTCCAATAGCCTAGGTTCACACTGATGTGATGCGGGAACCAGCGCGATTACAGCGCTGGTTCCCCCATTGCATCTCTCCCGCAGGCAGTCCACACTGCCTTCTACGAACCGATGCAGTGTCAATACATTGTCAATGACACCCCCAGATCGGTTCACAGATTGCAGTGTGAACTTGCACAAGAATCAGACCGCATAGGTGAGAACATCCTCTCCGCCAATCAGGAAGCGTGAGTCTGATACCCATCACCTGATTGGTTGAAAACACAGGAAATCCTATTGGACGCCTAGCAGGAGGAAAGAAGAGAGGCACACAGTGGAAGCATGGAGGACACAGCTCGCCGCTGTCACCCACTGTCTGACCCGCCACCTAGATGGGGTAAGTACTGTTCAGACAATGAGCGGATGGGTGGTGCTAGTTAAATGGGGCACAGTGGCTGCATTTGATGAGCACAGTGGCTACATTTGATGGGCACAGTGGCTGCATTTGATGGGCACAGTGGCTGTATTTGATGGGCACAGTGGCTGTATTTGATGGGCACAGTGGCTGTATTTGATGGGCACAGTGGCTGTTTGGTTTGTTTACACCCCCCCCCAAGAATTGTGAGCAAAAGCCGCCACTGATCTCTTGTATCATGTCGGCAGTCTTTGACCATTCCTTGCACAATGTCCGCAGTCTCTGACCATCTCTTGTATCATGTCTGCAGTCTCTGACCATCTCCTATATCACGTCTGCAGTCTGTGGCCATCTCTTGTATCATGTCTGCAGTCTCTGACCATCTCCTGTATCATGTTTGCAGTCTCTGACCATCTCTTGTACCATGTCTGCAGTCTCTGATCATCTCCTGTAGTATGTCAGCACAGTCTCTGACCGTCTCTTGTATCATGTCTACAGTCTCTGACCATCTCCTATATTATGTCTGCAGTCTCTGATCATCTCCTGTAGTATGTCAGCACAGTCTCTAACCGTCTCTTGTATCATGTCTGCAGTCTCTGACCATCGCCTGTATCATGTCTGCAGTCTCTGACCATCGCATGTATCATGTCTCTTGTATCATGTCTGCAGGCTCTGACCATCTCTCTTATCATGTCTACAGTCTCTGACCATCTCCTGTATCATGTCTGCAGTCTCTGACCATCTCTTGTATCATGTCTGCAGTCTCTGATCATCTCCTGTAGTATGTCAGCACAGTCTCTGACCGTCTCTTGTATCATGTCTGCAGGCTCTGACCATCTCTTTTATCATGTCTACAGTCTCTGACCATCTCCTGTATCATGTCTGCAGTCTCTGACCATCTCTTGTATCATATCTGCAGTCTCTGATCATCTCCTGTAGTATGTCAGCACAGTCTCTGACCGTCTCTTGTATCATGTCTGCAGGCTCTGACCATCTCTTTTATCATGTCTACAGTCTCTGACCATCTCCTGTATCATGTCTGCAGTCTCTGACCATCTCTTGTATCATGTCTGCAGTCTCTGATCATCTCCTGTAGTATGTCAGCACAGTCTCTGACCGTCTCTTGTATCATGTCTGCAGTCTCTGACCATCGCCTGTATCATGTCTGCAGTCTCTGACCATCGCATGTATCATGTCTGCAGTCTCTGACCATCTCTTGTATCATGCCTGCAGTCTCTGATCATCTCCTGTAGTATGTCAGCCCAGTCTCTGAACGTCTCTTGTATCATGTCTGCAGTCTCTGATCATCTCTTGTATCATGTCTGCGACTCTCTCACTCTGCGCAAAGTGCTCCAGAGCCCCCTCAACATTTTAGTTCCCATTTTAAATGCAAGTTGGAACTCTGTGATGTAAAGGGGAATGCAGTGGACTCTGATTTAAAGGTAATCTTTGGTCACCAGAGCTCCCCCCCTTAGAGAAAATTCTATAAACAGTGAATTCATAGTTCATAGAATTTAAAACTCTTAATATATGCAATTTATACATTTAGGGCCAGATTCATGTCCGATCGCGTATCTTTTTTTTTGCGGGCGTAACGTATCTGATTTACGTTACGCCTCCGCAACTTAGACGGGCAAGTGCTGTATTCTCAAAGCACTTGCTCCTTAAAAACCTGTTTCCCAGCTCTAAACCTTTCATCCAATTTCTAAATTGCTGCATTTGTAAATTTCAAAATCCAGTATAAGGGACCAGTAGTGGTTAAAAAAAAAGCACTTTTGGGTTTAACTAATCATTTCTGTATACTTCTCCTTTAAGGGGGCGTGGCAAGGGGTGTGTTCTATGTCTTCATACTTTTGCTAATAGGTGTATCTCGTCCCCATCTCAAAAAGTTGGGAAGTATATAAATAGGTACAACTTAAGTAGGAGGATTTGTTTAATCTGTGTATTACCTAAGGCTAGTCTTTTCACCGGGTGTATGTAAGGGATTACAACCACTTTCAGCCTGGGTTCACACTATTGCGAACAGACATTGCATGTGATTTGCACCCGCACTGCTGTGCCGATCGCATGCGATGTCTGTGCGGTGCGAGTTCAGCCATACAGTTGTATGGCTGAATTCGCATTGGATTTGCATAAAAAAGTGCAGAGACTTTTTTCCCATGCACTGGAATCGGATCGCATGGATGTTCTGCGATCTAAATTCCTGTCCGAATCCACAATTTGCACTGCGATCTCTGAACAGATCGGGGGGTGTCATTAACATTGTATTGACACCGGCAGCAGTTTGCAGAGGGCAGTTGGCCATACAAAGCCTAGTTGAAGTATGCAGTGTGGTTTAAAGAACTACACATGACATTCAGCCGAGTTGTCAGAATGACAATCGGCTGTTTTTTTTTTTTATTTCATTGCCGTACATACCGTATTTTCACCGCCGCTTCCGGGTATGTAATCTGCGGGACTGGGCGTTCCTAATTGATTGACATCCTTCCGACCGGTGCATACAGTGCGTCACGAGCTGCCGAAAGAAGCCGAACGTCGGTGCGCAGTCCGGCTTCTTTCGGCAACTCGTGACGCACTGTATGCACCGGTCAGAAGGATGTCAATCAATTAGGAACGCCCAGTCCCGCAGATTACATACCCGGAAGCGGCGGTGAAAATACGGTATGTACGGCAATGAAATAAAAAAAAACAGCCGATTGTCATTCTGACAACTCGGCTGAATGTAATGTTAAAAAATTTTTTGGGGTGAACTCCCGCTTTAAAAAAAATAAAAATAAAGGCCAGCAGCTACAAATACTGTCACTGCTGGAGAAATTTCCCTTCATTTCATTACTCCTATGACAAGCAAGGAGAAATCTCCCTTTAAAGGAGCAGCAATACATCTCTAACCTTTCCCTCCTTTAACCACTTGCTTACTGGGCACATAAACCCCCTTCCTGCCCAGGCGAAATTTCAGCTTTCAGCACTGCGTCGCTTTAAATTAAAATTGCGCGGTTGTGCGACGTGCCTCCCAAACAAAATTGAGGTCCTTTTTTCCCCACAAATAGAGCTTTCTTTTGGTGGTATTTGATCACCTCTGCGGTTTTTATTTTTTGCGCTATAAACAAAAAAAAAGAGCGACAATTTTGAAAAAAATTCAATATTTTTTACTTTTTGCTATAATAAATATCCCCAAAGAATATATAAAAAAACTTTTATTCAACAGTTTAGTCCAATACATATTCTTCTACCTATTTTTGGTAAAAAAAAAGAAATCGCAATAAGCGTATAGTGATTGGTTTGCGCAAAAGTTATAGTGGCTACAAAATAGGGGATAGAATTCTGCCATTTTTTTTTTTTTTTACTAGTAATACGGCGATCTGCGAATTTTGTCAGGACTGCGATATTGCAGCGGACACATCGGACACATTTTTGGGACCATTTACATTAATACAGCGAACAGCGCTATAAAAACGCACTGATTACTGTATAAATGTGACTGGCAGGGAAGGGGTTAACACTAGGGGGCGAGGAAGGGGTTAAATGTGTATCCTGGGTGTGTTCTAACTGTGTGTGGAGGGGACTGACTGGGGGAGGTGACTGATGCTGTGTCCCTATGTACAAGGGACATAGCATCTCTTTCCTCTCCCTGACAGGACGTGGAGCTCTGTGTTTACACACAGAGCTCCACGTCCCTGGTCTGTCATTGCCGATCGCGGGTACCTAGCAGACATCGTGGCCGCCAGGCACGCGCATCGGCATCTCGGGGACGCGCCGGGTGCGCGCGCCCCCCAGTGGCCGGGATTTATAGAGCCACCTTGCCGCCATCATTTGACTATATGACGGGGCTCAAGTAGTTAAACAATAGGGGTGTGCAGGTAATCCTATCTTCAGTTAGACCTCATGATGTTGAGGAATTTGCCCTGGCTTATAAAAGTGCTTTGAGTTGGTTTATTATTTTGTCATTGCAGCCTGAAAGATACCAAAATCAACAGCTGACAACCCCAGAAGAAGGTGTAACCCTACTAAACTCGCCGACTTCTCACTTTCACACTGGTAATAGAATTTTTATTCTTACGAAAGTAAGGATGTAATATGCCATGTCAAATGTTTAGTTTGAACTCATTAAAGTGGAAACTATGTGATGTATTACAAGCATGGTAAGGAAAGATTTTAGAGCACAAACTCTAAAACACATAGAGCTCCATATACTTACTTAAAAATGTCAAGAAAAATCATTTTGCCTGTTATACTACAGTTGCAATAAAAAGTATGTGAACCCTTTTGTGTGGAGAAAAAGAGGCACCGCACACCAACATCAAAACCTCATCCCAACTACTCGGTCAAAGTCTCTGCCACAGACTTAATGAATATAGTAAAGTTGTTGTACAATCTGTCACAGAACTGTTCAACCGAATAATCCCTTGTAAAGTCAAACGATGGCTGCACAGTATCCGTTTCTTTCAGCCATCCGGCGATACTGTGTCTGTACCTTAAGTACCCTCTCCCAGAATGCCCAGTGACAGGAACACTCCCACCGGGTTTTCTCTGTGAAGAAAGCACTCAATACATCCAGCATGCTGTATTTCCAACCTCGACCCAAAATGACAGCGACACCCAGGGTCAATTGGGAAAAATGCACAGCGCAGCTGAACTGGCACAGAAACCATCACTTTACATAATCATTCTGAGCTAAATACAGCTCAGATAACACCAAATGTAAATATAGCGCCTACTCAATAGGAGCAGGGCGCTACACATACCATATATACTCGAGTATAAGCCAAGATTTTTGAAAATGCCCCCCTCGGCATATACTCGAGTTATTGAGAGGCTGCGGGCGTCCATCGTTTAAAACTTGCAGTCACCTCCTGTCCTTCCCGTGATAGGTGGAACTCTGCTGAGAAACGCCTATCACGAACGTTCTCTCATCCTCACCCATCCCAGCAGACACTGTGTTCAGTGTTCTGCCAATCAGGGACGCCTTTTCATCCTCGGACAAGAGTATGTCCGTGATTGGTGGAACACTGAACACAGTGTCTGCTGGGAAACTGAGTCCAAGGATGAGAGAATGTCCGTGATAGGCGTTTCTCAGCTAACACAGTTCCGCCTATCACGGAAGGGACCGAGAGGAGACCGCAAGTTTTAAACAATGGATGCCTGCACCCTCTCAATTTCGGGTACACTGACAACGAACACAGTGAGGATGGGCACAGTGACAACTGGCACAGTGAGGTTGGCACAGTGAGGTTGCAATGGGCACAGTGAGGCGTGCAAATGGGCATTGTAGACCCTCTTTTCCGCTTACAGTAGCTGCTGCATTCTCACCCTAGGCTTATACTCGAGTCAATACGTTTTCCCATTTTTTTGTGGTAAAATTAGGTACATTATATATATATATATATATATATATATATATATATATATATATATATATATATATATATATATATATATATATATATATATATATATATATATATATATATAATACTATATATAGGCCCGGATTCACATACATCGGCGCATATTTATGCCGGCGTAGCGTATCTAATATACGCTACGCCGATGCAGCGCAGAGAGGCAAGCACCGAATTCACAAACCACTTGCCTCCCATACTGCGCTGGGTTCTCCTTCGGCGTAAGTCGTCGTAAGTGGAAGTGGGCGTGAGCCATGCTAATGAGGCGTGACCCCATGCAAATGATGGGCCGAGTGCCATACAAGTACTTTAAAACATGTGGACGTATCCCAGTGCGCATGCTCTGAATCACGTCGGAATTACTCCCTAACATACGACGGATCACTGCTTACGACGTGAACGTAACCTACGCCCAGCCCTATTCACGTACTATGTAAACGACGTAAAATACGACGGCTGTGTTCCCTGGTCCATACGTTTGCATGAGTTGTGCCTCATATATGGGGAATAACTTTACGCTGGGCGTACGACTTGCGTAAACCGCGTATATTATGCGCCGGGCGCAACTACGTTTGTGAATTGACGTATCTCCCTCATTAGCATATGTGAATAGGAAATCAATGGGAGCACCACCTATGTCCAGCGTAAATATGCGCCCACGATACGCCAGCGTAGGAAAGTTACGTCGATCGGATAAAGCCTATTTTCAGGCGTATCTTGTTTTCAAGTCCGGCGCATAGATACAACGGTGCATATTTACACTTACGCGGCGTATCTCAAAATATGTCGGCGTAAGTGCTTTGTGAATCCGGGCCATAAAGTTTTGCCTATAGTTCTATTTTTTTTTCGGGCATACCTAGGCTCGGTCCACATCACAATAAAACAAACCGTGTAAAGAATTAAATCTTAACAGTAGTTCTGCTATTGGCACTAGAACAAAACGACACGCTCCAGTGACTTCTGAGATTGTTGGAGTATTGTAGGTATCAGCTACTCAGGGCTAGTTTTAACCACTTCAATACCAGGCTTTTATACCACCTCAATACATTATATATATATATATATATATATATATATATATATAAAAAAAAATTAGAAGTCACCCTAGGGAATAAAATGACTGTCATTGCAACTTTTTATCTTGCACGGTATTTGTGCAATTATTTTTCAATTTTTTTGGGGGGGGAAAAAAATGGTTTCATGAATTAAAAAATTACAAACCAGTAACGTAGCCCAATTTTTTTGTAAAATATGAAAGATGATGTTACGCCGAGTAAATGGATACCTAACATGTCACGCTTTAAAATTGCGCACACTCATGGAAAATTCTCCATAGGCGACGCTTTGAAAATGTTTACAGGTTACCAGTTTAGAATTACAAAGGAGGTCTAGAATTGTTGCACGCGCTCTAACGCGATACCTCACATATGTGGTTTGAATGGCATTTACATATGTGGGCGGGACTTGCGTGTGCGTTCGCTTCTGAGCGCAAGCTACCGGGGACAGGGGCGTTTTAAATTTTTTTTTTTTTTTTTACTTTTTTTTTTTTATTTTGACACTTTTTTTACATTATATATTTTTTTTTTTATCACTTTTATTCCTATTACAATCCCTTGTAATAGGAAAGGTGTGTGACAGGTCCTCTTTATGGAGAGATGCAGGGTCAATAAGACCCCACATCTCTCCTTCAGGCTAGAAAGCATGAGATCGGAAAAAATAAATCACTGATCTCATGCTTACTAGCCACAATTGCGGCTTTGTTTACTTTTGGGTACTTGGGCGTGACGTCATAACGTTGTGCCCGGGCCTCCGACGGTCATAGAGATGACTGGTCACCGGAAATCTCTATGCTCCTCATCCGGCGCCGGACGATTCTTTCTCCAGGCCCCCGATTGGCACGGGAGAGCCCGGAGAATCAACGAATGGTGGCGGGAGGGGGGGATGTCCCCTCCCGTCGCCTATAAGAATGATCAAGTGGCGGAACTGCCGCTATGATCATTCTTATCGTGCAGAAAATCGACTGGCAGAAAAGAAGGATATCTGAATGATGCATCTAGCTGCAGGCATCATTCAGATATCCCCCCACAGGAGATCCCATCTGGGGACGTCATATGACTATGGCTGGGTATTGAAGTGGTTAAACCACATTTAATAAGATGGAAGTCACAATTATTAGACTGGATTGGACGTGGGTTCAACTACATATACATATCCACCTGGTCATTTGTAAGGTAATCCACTAATTAGGAGAATCAGGGTCAGTACTAGTAGACAGGTCCTCTACCCAAATGTCCCAAACCTTGTGAAATTTTTTAGGGCATCCTCTGGCTAAATAGGTGGCCTTGTACAGTGGTAAAATTATTTTTACACAGTTAGGGTTGGAGCAGATGGGGATTTGCATTGGAGAAGAATACTTTTCACTTACACTTACAGGTAGGGTTGCTACCTGTCTGGGATTCACGCGAAACCCGGACACATTAGTCAGACTGGACTATGGCTTCCCAGCAGGTTTGCTGGCTGCAGTTGTCTAAGCTGAGAGTGGCTGTTACACTCTCTTTCACACTGCCCAAAGCCAGCACTAACACCCCCCAAACACACACAAATATGGGAGAGGAGAGAGGGCTATAGCTGCACCTCTTCCTTCTGCCCCATCCCTCTGTGTCTGCCCACACTCCAATCCCTGGCGGTGTGCCTCAGAGAAGGAAAGTAGGGGCCAGAAGTCCAGCAGCCTCAGATACATCTGGATAAGAGGTGCTGACCGCCGAGGGGTGAGTGAGCTCACCATCCATCCCTGTCTTTGACGGAAGTCTCCCCTCTTCTCTCTCCTACCTCTGAGTGAGTATACTAAGGAAAATCAGAGTTTTCAGGACACCCCTTACATCAGAGTTCCCCTTTACACCAGAGGCCACAGTGTCCCCCCTTATATCAGAGTTCTCAGTGTTCCCCCTTAAATCATGGTTCCCAGAGCATCCGTTATGTCAGAGGCCCCAGAGTTCTTCCTTACATCAGAGTCTGCAGAGTCCCCCCTTACAGTGTAAGGGAGGGGTGCCCAACCTTTTGAAGAGTGAGGGCCACTTGGTAACCGGTTGTGGGCCACAATGAGCGGAGCGGGTGGATGGCAGGTCCGTGTCTGTTCTGCATATGCAGAGCGGACACAGCCCAATTTACTCTATAGAGCCCACTCCACTCTTTTTTTTTTTTTTTTAAATCACTAAAAGATGTAGTAATTTAGGTATTTTTTATCTGCCTAGATTTCAGTTTTAATCCAATTAAAGCGGTGGTTCCCCTAAAAATAAAATTTTAACATTGCTTTTCCCACATTAATTACGATTAGAATCGGCTGGTTTTATTAAAAAAAAAAAAAAACGTCCGTACATACCGTTTGCTATATTCGTTCCCATCGCCACTTCCGGGTACGATGCTGGCGGTGGGTGTTCCTAATTGATGGACAGGCATCCGACCGACGCATACATCGCGTCACGAGATGCCGAAAGAAGCCGAACGTCGGTGCGGCTCTATACGGCGAATGCGCACCGACGTTCGGCTTCTTTCGGCATCTCGTGACGCGATGTATGCGTCGGTCGGATGCCTGTCCATCAATTAGGAACGCCCACCGTCAGCATCGTACCCGGAAGTGGCGGTGGGAACGATTATAACAAACGGTATGTACGGACGTTTTTTTTTTTAATAAAACCAGCCGATTCTAATCGTAATTAATTTGGGAAAAGCAATGTTAAAAGTTTATTTTTAGGGGAACCACCGCTTTAAGACAGAAATTTAAGGGGTACATTACAGTTTTTCTGTTCCCACTTATATGCACCTTTAAGTATTCTAAATACATTTTTTTTCATTAATATAGCCATATAAAATGTTGGTTCCATTATGCATCTTTAATCTTTTTATAATACTGTGCATTAACAGGTTTATGTAAATCGGATGGATTACCATGGAGTGAAGTCATAGACTATGAGTACACAAAGGAACATACCATTACAGATTTAGTCCTCCTAAAGTCGTTTCTTCTCTCTGGCACGACAGTCTCTCTTATAGAGGAAAAGGTAATCGCATTTTACATGTCTTGTAAGCAAAAATAATACAACATACTGCTGTCAAGATGTCTCCCATACTTTCAGAGCAAAGTGCGACATAGGACCCGAAAACATGTGGTTACTGTTTAACGCAGAACTGTAAACTGCGATGATGTAAATGAATGTAGAATGTATGTTTTCTGAACTGACGAGACCAATCTTTAATCTCTTAGATCTTGTCCTGGCCACCGGATTCAGACCATGACCAGGGTGCAGCTGTACCTAAGCTTGACAAAAAAGCAGGTGGGAAAGACAAGGAAAAAGACAAAGCCAGAAGTAGCTCCAGGGTGAGTTTGAAGGAACAGGTAGCAAACAAAAATTGACACATTTGTTTAGACTTGTTTCTTAGGCCTTGTACACATGGTCGGACGGTCCGATGAAAACGGTCCGCCGGACCGTTTTCATCGGATATGTCTGCTGCCGGATTTTGGTCTGATGTGTGTACACACCATCAGACCAAAATCCCAGCGGACAGCGAACGCGGTCGTGATGATGACGCGGCGACGTGCGCGACCCTGGAAGGTCAATGCTTCCACGCATGCGTCGAATTACTTTGACGCATGCGAGGGATTTCGGCCGAGTGGACATGTCCGATGAGTTGTACTAACCATCGGACATGTCCGACGGACATGGTTCCAGCGGACATGTTTCTTAGCATGCTAAGAAACATTTGTCCGCTGGAAACCTGTCCGCTAGGCCGGGAATCCGGTACGGTCGGCCGTACAGACGACCGAACATGTCCGTGGAAACTGGTCCGCGGACCAGTTTCAGCAGACATGTTCGGTCGTGTGTACGAGGCCTTAGGGGTAATCCATGGATCTACTACTCCTCTAGAAGATTCGAGAGAACATTCTTAGGCCCCTTTCACACTGGGGCGGGAGGCGCGGTGGCGGTATAGCGCCGCTAAAAATAGCGGCGCTATACCGTCGGAATTGCCGCGGGATTCGGCCGCTAGCGGCCGATAAAGGGTTAATACTGCCCGCAATGCGCCTCTGCAGAGGCGCATTGCGGGCGGTATTACCACGGTTTCCCATTGTTTTAAATGGGAAGGAGCGGTATACACGCTGCTCCTCTCACCGCTCCAAAGATGCTGCTGGCAGGAGATTTTTTTCTCTCCCGCCAGCGCATCGCCTCAGTGTGAAAGTGCAGTGCAGGAGTTTTTCAGGCGGTATAGCAGCGCTATTTTTAGTGCTGTACCGCCTGAAAAACTCCTCAGTGTGAAAGGGGTCTTAGGCTGGCCATACACTGATCCAAATTCACCCAGTTCAACAAGGACCGGACAAATTTTGATCAATGTGTGTCAGTCCCCACTGAAAAGAAGTAGATTGCTTGATCGACTTTAGTCAAAGGTATATAGTGGAATATTTTTCTTGATCAGAAGTTGCAGGCAATTGCTGCAGCTGCTGATCCGTGTTCTGACAGCAGTGGGCCCTAGCTGTCAGGATAGATGGTCCTGGTGGAGAGGATTATTTATTCCTATGTAAACAAGGCATTTCCCTGTACTGCCTAGTGACAGGACATTGATCTACTGCTCCCTATAATCAGGAGCAGTGATCGCTGTCATTTCACTTGTAGCCAGCCCCCTCACAGTTAGAATCACTCACTAAGACATACTTAACCCCTTCATCACCCCCTAATGTTTAACCCCTTGCTTGCAGTGTCATTTACACAGTAATCAGTGCATTTTTATAGCACTGATCGCTGTATAAATGACAATGGTACCAAAATGGTGTCAAAAGTTGATGTGTCTGCCATAATGTGGCAGTCACGATTAAAATCGTTGATCGCCGCCATTACTAATAAAAAAGAATAATAATAAAAATGGCATATAACTATTTTGTACTGCGATTTTTTTTTTTTTTTTTTTTTTTAACAATAATATGTAGATGAATACATATCGGCCTAAACTGAGAAAAAAATGATCTATATTTTTGGGGATATTTATTATAGCAAAAAGTAAAAAATATTGCTTTTTTTTTTCTAAATTTACACTTTTTTTTGTTTATAGCACAAAAAATAAAAACCGCAGAGGTGATCAAATACCACCAAAAGAAAGCTCTATTTTTTGGAAATAAAGGACGTCAATTTTGTTTGGGAGCCACGTCGCACAACCGCGCAATTGTCAGTTAAAGCGACGCAGTGCCAAATCCCAAAAAGTGCTCTGGTCAGGAAGGGGGTAAATTCTTCCGGGGCTGAAGTGGTTAAACTCTATTAACCAACATTTGTATTCTATGTTTATGGAAATATTCATGCTAGTGAGCTTAGTTGTACTTAATCAGTTGTTGTTGAACATTTGTTTTACCTGGTACATTGTTACAATCTCAGTCTGGTCTTACTGGTAGTAAAAAATGTACCTCCTAATAATCATTGTATACCTGAGGGTTCTTTAGGTGGCAGGTGGGCAAATCCTATATATAAAGTACATCTTTTGTGTTTTATACTAGGGAAGTAAAGCCGGCTCAAAGAGTAAGAAGAAGAAAGAAAACGTAGATGATCTCCGCCATGATCCCCCCGTGGTTCGCACTCTTGGATCTGTTGTTATGCCCTTGGAAAGCCTTGTTTCTGGGGAAGGTCAAACATACCATGTGTGTAACTTTGGGATTTTAATAACAGATCCAGAGCAGCA
Source organism: Rana temporaria (assembly GCF_905171775.1). Classification (NCBI taxonomy): domain Eukaryota; kingdom Metazoa; phylum Chordata; class Amphibia; order Anura; family Ranidae; genus Rana; species Rana temporaria. The sequence continues at coordinate 181,345,995 of NC_053489.1, forward strand.
TGGCAATGACAAGGTAATGTAAAGCAATAAACCATTCACACCATAGGTGTGCGCAGCCTAATGCATTAGGGTGTGCACCCCAAAACGCAAACACTCGTGTGTGTGTGTGTGTGTGTATGTATATATATGTGTGTGTATATATATATATATATATATATATGTGTGTGTGTATATATATATATATATATATATATATATATATATATATATATATATACAGTATATATACACTCTAAATATATTTAATAATTTTACAATTTAGTAGGCTAGTGGACAGTGTTAGTAGTTTTTTTAATTTTTATTTAATTTTTGTATTATTTTTTACAATTTTATTTATATATATTTTTTTAGAAGCTTTGGTGAAATATCAGCAGGGGGAATCTGTGCTGAACAGGGTCATTAGGGTGTGCCCAGGCACACCCGGCACACCCCCTGCGCACGCCTATGGTATGTATGTATATATATATATATATATATATATATATATATATATATATATATATATATATATATATATATATATAAATATGACCCCAGCACATTGATCTCCCTGCTGGCACAGTGAAAGAGAAGAGCATAAACACTTCTCGTATAGCAAAGCCAGTAAGAGGGAGATCTTTCCCATGTTCCTGCTGCTACACAGAGTGATAACACCAATGTGCATGGGGTGATTACGGTGAGCCTGGGCACACCCGGCACACCCTGTGCGCACGCCTATGATTCACACTGTATACAGTAACAATGCAAAGAGATGGGAAATTAAACCATTCCCCCTAGGTAAATAGTGTAACATTATACAAGAGCAGCAAATAGGTACAGAGAAGGTCAGTAAACACTAGCCATGCACACAAATTACATTTTTAGTAATTCCTATCTGTGATGAAATTCCTAAAAAGTCCTAGTGCATTCTGAGGCAGATGGTAAAGGTCATATCATCTAAAGAAAGAAGTCAACAGTCTGAATACACTGGAGCCTCCACATCCACTTACCATGCTGACATATGGTCAATCATTTGTGTGTGTGGGCATACACCGATCATTCATTCCATTATGACCACCCACCTAATATTGAGTATGGCCCCCTTTTGCTAAAACAGCCCTGACCCATTGAGGCATGGACACCAAAGTAACATCCACATAAATGGCAAGACCCAAGGTTTCCCAGACAGTGCCCATCCTGACCTCCCTGGGGCCCTAAGCAAAATGACATGTCACATTAAAGTTGGGGGGGGGGGGGCGCTGCCGACAGTGACATGTCACATTAAAGTAGAGAAGCGGGGGGAGGGGGTGTTCTGCTGTCAGAAATGACATATTACTTTAATGTGAGAAGCTGGGGGTGATGACTTCTTACCTGTTCTCCCATGCAGCCAGCGGGGTGAGGGGCCGAAAATGACTTCTCACCAGGCGGGGCCTCTAGTAATTTGGGGGGACCCTTCACAGCTTTGCGGGGCCCTAAGCGGCTTGCATAGTGAGCCTATAGGTCGGATCGGCCCTGTTCCCAGCAGAGCATTGCCCAAAGCATCACACTGCCTCTGCCAACTTGCCTTCTTATACCGCATCCTGGTGCCATCTTTTTCCCAGGTAAGTAACGCACACGCACCCAGTCATCCACATGATGTTAAAGAAAACGTCATTCATCAGACCAGGCCACCTTCTTCCATTGCTCCATAGTCCAGTTCTGATGTTAATGTGACCATTGTAGAAGCTTTTGGCTGTGGATACGGGTCACCATGGGCTTCACTGCCCCATACATAACAAACTGCGATGCCCAATTTTTTCTGTTTTACTACATCAACTTTATGGATAACATATTCACTTTCTTCCTAATATATCCCAACAATTTTCAGATGCTCTTGTAGCGAGATATTCCCTTTACCTGCCGGTGGTCATAATGTTATGCCTGATCGGTGTATGTTTTCACTGCTTAAAGAGATCCAACCACATTCTCACTAACCCCAAAAGTACAGTTGTGCTTCATAGTTATTGATCGCTCCTTTGCTTAAATTAAACTGGGACTTTCCAAGTGTGCTTGGCTCCATATTCCTGAAGGTGGCACTTTCAGATACTAAAGTCATGTTTAAAGTATGTTTATTTGTTTGTCTATGTATAATTATAATAATAATAATAATAATAATAAATACATATGAGTAGTAGTATTTATTTATTATTAATATTAATAAATAATTAATACAAAATAAATAAAAAATATGTCCTAGGCCTTTAGGCCCCTTTCACACGGATGGATAGAATGGTGCTTATAGCTGCGAATTTTACCGCAGCTAGAAGCACACAATGCTTTCCTATGACATCATTTACATACTACAGTTACCTGCGGTTTTGTTACCCGTGGTTTTGTGCGGATAGAAAAAATAGAACTGGATGCGTCTATCGGCACATAACCGCAGGTAACCGCAGTGCACTGTGTCAGCTGCATTTGGTATGAATCTTGAGGGAGAACTCCACGCCAAATTTCAAATAAAAAAACGGCATGGGTTCCCCCTACAGGAGCATACCAGGCCCTTGGGTCTGCTATGGATTTTAAGGAGAACCCCCAGACGCAGAGAAAACGGCGTTGGGGTTCACCCCAAAATCCATACCAGCGGCCCCCTCCCGTGCTTCTTCGACGTCTTCTGCCGGGGGGTGCCCGGGCTTCTGTCGCCTTCTGCCTTCTTCTTCTCTTATCTTCTTCTTCGATGTTGACACATCGCTTCCTCCCGCTGTAATGCCGTGTGCGCGGCTCTTACCGATTCATATAGGCCTCTTATGACGTCACAGTCCCATCATGCTCCGGGTGCACGGAGCATATCAGATACACTATCCTTTAGTAAATTGAGCCCAGTATTTCCTGATAAGATCCCTTTGCCTTATTGTCCCTTTATTATATCATGTTGTGAAACCATAGAAATGCACTTTAAAGCCCAACTCCAGCTAACACAAACTTTTCTTTTCAGCTTTGCCCAGTTTAGGCTGAAGTTTGGCTTGACTATTTGCTATGTCTGCTGCTGTGGTGGCTTATGTTTCTTTACCAGCAATACATTTACATGGTAAAATGTTATCTTTCAGGCTCCTCATGATGGTAAAAAACACAAAGAACAAAAGCTAAAAAGTGGACTGGAAAGCACAGAAACTCATAAAACACCTCACTCATCTGGTATTTTTAAATATCATCTAGTATTTTTGTACTATTGTATTTTTGTAGGATTACAAAAATAAAAAAAAATAAAAGGAGGAATATTTATGATATGCAGTATTCAATACCAACAAATATGTAAAAAAAAATATATATATATATTTTTATGTCTCATATTCATAACTTAAATCTTAATTATACCATAAAACAAATGTCAATAACAGTCTCATAATTACACGCCATACATGTTTTTTGCTGATTTTCATTGAACATGTTTCCTGGAACAAAATCTTTTTTTTTTTTTTTTATTTAACTGAGGACACATACTTAGTTCAAAAAGAGAACATACTCTTATGAAAAAAGCAAATGTATAATATATTCAAATACACATTGGCCCAGATTCTCGTAAATGGGCCCAAAAATGTGCGGGCGTAACGTATCTCATTTACGTTACGCCACCGCAAGTTTTTCAGGCAAGTGCTTTATTCTCAAAGCACTTGCCTGTAAAGTTGCGGCGGCATAGCGTAAATCACCCGGCGGAATTCAAATTCGGCGGGTAGGGGGTATGTTTCATTTAAATGAAGCGCGTCCCCGTGCCGAATGAACTGGGCATGCGCCGTCCCTAAAATTTCCCGGCGTGCATTGCTCTAAATGACGTCGCAAGGACGTCATTGGTTTTGACATGGACGTAAATTACGTCCAGCACCATTCACGGACGACTTACGCAAACGACGTAATTTTTTTAATTTCCGACGCGGGAACAACGGCCATACTTGACATTGGCTGCGCCTAATATTTCCCGGGGGGAAATTTACGCCGGGAAAAGCCTAACATAAACGTTGTAACTTTACTGCGTCGGCCGCGCGTACGTTCGGGAATTCGCGTATCTAGCTAATTTGCATACTCGACGGGGAAAACTACGGAAGCGCCACCTAGCGGGGAAAAAAAATTGCAGTTACGATCCGACGATGTAAGAAACTTACGCCTGTCGGATCGAATGGATATCTATGCGTAACTGATTCTAAGAATCAGTCGCATAGATACGACGGCCCAGATTAGGACTTACGGCGTACATGGCGCTGCGCCGTTGTAAGTCCTTTGAGAATCTGGGCCATTGTTTAATCACTTCATGTCGCGAAAACAGGGGTCTCCAAACTATGGACCGGTGCTGAATGTGGCCCCTTTGCTTGCCTTTATCTGTTTCTTGAAGCATATCCCTCCCATTGATATTCTGCCAACCAACATCAACAGTGGGGCACCATTTCGCCCACTGACACCAACAGTGGGGCACTATTCCTCCCAATGATACCAACAATGGGGCACTATTCCTCCCACTAATACCAAATGTTTACTTCCACTCATGCCTGGAAAATTTCCACTTCTGCTGGCCACAGTTCAGGACCCCTAAATGTCTGAATAAACTGGCCCTTTGTTTTAAAAGTTTGGAGACCCCTGCTCTAAACTTTATGATACTTGGACAAACTCGATGTACAGTGGGGATCGAAAGTTTGGGCACCCCAGGTAAAAATGTGAAGCCAAGGAAAGATGGAAAAATCTCCAAAAGGCATCAAATTACAGATTAGACATTCTTATATGTCAAAAAAAGTTAGATTACACTTTCAAAATTACAGAAAACAAAAAAATGGCGTCTGCAAAAGTTTGGGCACCCGGCAGAGTTAATATCTTGTACTGCCCCCTTTGGCAAGTATCACAGCTTGTAAACGCTTTTTGTAGCCAGCCAAGAGTCTTTCAATTCTTATTTGAGGTATCTTTGCCCATTCTTCCTTACAAAAGTCTTCGGCCCCGTACACACGACCGAGTTTCTCGGCAGAATTCAGCCAGAAACTCGATGGGAGACGTATTCTGCCGAGAAAACCGGTCGTGTGTACACTTTTCGCCGAGGAAACCGACGAGGATCTCGTCGGGCCAAAAAGAGAACATGTTCTCTATTTCTTCGTTAGTCAATGGGAAAAGTTGGCTCGCCGAGATCCTCGGCGGCTTCACAAGGAAATCGACGAGCAAAACGATGTGTTTTGCCCGTCGAGTTTCTCGGACGTGTGTACGGGGCCTTCCAGTTCTTTGAGATCTCTGGGATGTCTGTCACGCACTGCTCTTTTAAGGTCTATCCATAGATTTTCAATTATGTTGAGGTCAGGAGATTGTAAAGGCCATGGCAAAACCTTTAGTTTACGCCTCTTGATGTAATCCCTCGTGGATTTTGAGGTGTGTTTAGGATCATTATCCATTTGTAGAAGCCATCCTCTCTTTAACTTCAGCTTTTTCACAGATGGCATCAAGTTACCATCCAAAATTTGCAGAAATTTTATTGAATCTATTTTTCCTTCTACTTGTGAAATGTTCCCTGTGCCACTGGCTGCAATACAACCCCAAAGCATGATTGATGCACCCCCATGCTTAACAGTTGGACAGAGGTTCTTTTCATAAAATTCTGTGCCCTTTCTTCTCCAAACATACCTTTGCTCATTCCGGCCAAAAAGTTCTATTTTAACCTCATCGGTCCACAGAACTTGTTTCCAAAATGCATCAGGCTTGTCTATATGTTCATTTTCAAAGTTCAAACACTGTTTTTAGTGGTGAGGACGTAGAAGAGGTTTTCTTCTGATGACTCTTCCATGAAGACCATATTTGTACAAGTATCTCTTTATAGTGGAATAGTGTACCACAACTCCAGTGTCTGACCGATCTTTCTGGAGGGATCGTGCAGTCAAAAGTGGGTTTAGAATTGCTTTTCTCACAATCCTGCGAGCTGTTCTTTCTGATATTTTCCTTGGTCTTCCAGATCTTGCTTTAACTTCCACTGTTCCTGATGACTGACATTTCTTAATTACATTCCGAACAGAGGATATTGACATCTGAAAACGCTTTGCTATCTTCTTAGAGCCTTCTCCAGCTTTGTGAGCGTCAACTATTTTCAGTTTCAGTTTTCTAGACAACTGCTTAGAAGAACCCATGGTGCTGATTGTTGGGGCAAGGTCAGATGAGTCTGGGCATTTAAAACCTTTGAGATTGACATCGCCTGGTCTTCCCAGACGATGATTGAGAACAATCCATGACACTGGCAGGTCTCAGCTTTGCAAAGGGGGCAGTGCATGCTATAAATTCTGCAGGGTGCCCAAACTTTTGCAGATGCCATTTTTTTGTTTTCTGTAATTTTGAAAGTGTAAATGATGGAAATAAAATCTATGGGGCAGATTCACAGAGCAAGTACGCCGGCGTATCTACTGATATGCCGGCGTACTTTCAAATTTCCCGCGTCGTATCTTTAGTTTGAATCCTCAAACCAAGATACGATGGCATTTGGGTAAGATCCGACAGACGTACGGCTTCGTACGCCTTCGGATCTTAGATGCAATACTTTGGCGCCCGCTGGGTGGAGTTCGCGTCGTTTTCAGCGTTGGGTATGCAAATGAGCTTTTTTCCGACGATCCACGAACATACGCGCGGTCGTCGCATTCTCTTACGTCGTCTGTAGTCTGCTTTTTCCGGCGTATAGTTAAAGCTGCTATGTTGTGGCGTATAGATAGACTTGCCATGTTAAAGTATGGCCGTCGTTCCTGCGTCGAAATTAGAATTTTTTTTTTGCGTAAGTCGTCCGTGAAGTCACGTCTAAGTTAAAAAAATGACGTTGTTGCGACGTCATTTAGCGCAATGCACGGCGGAAAATTTAGGAACGACGCATGCGCAGTACGTTCGGCGCGGGAACGCGCCTAATTTAAATGATCCACGCCCCCTACCCGGATCATTTGAATTAGGCGGGTTTGCGCCGGGGAATTTACGCTACGCCGCCACAACTTTACAGGCAAGTGCTTTGTGAATCGGCGGCGAAACGTAAATGCGATACGTTACGCCGCCGCAGATCTACGTGAATCTGCCCCTAACTTTTTTTGACATATTATAAGAATGTCTAATCTGTAATTTGATGCCTTTTGGAGATTTTTCCATCTTTCCTTGGCTTCGTTATGCACATTAATACAAATTTTTACCTGGGGTGCCCAAACTTTCGATCCCCACTGTAAATGATTCTCATTTGTTATTTGAATGTACAGTAAAACCTTGGTTTGAGAGTAACTTGGTTAGAGAGACGAGCAAAATGTAAAAAAATTATTTGACTTGATATACAAGCAATGTCTTGATATACAAGTAGCGTCATGTCACAACTGAGTATAAAAGAGAAGAGAGGTGCCTCTAAGGCCCCGTACACACGACCAAACATGTATGCTGAAACTGGTCCGCGGGCCAGTTTCAGCATACATGTTCGGTCGTGTGTGGGCGCGAGCGGGCCGAATTCCAGCAAACATTTGCCCGCCGGGCCTTTTCCCAGCGGGCAAATATTCCTGGACGTGTTTTAAAACCGTCCGCTGGAATCCTGCCCGCTCGGACATGTACGGTCGTCAGTACAGACCTACCGTACATGTCCGAGCGCCCGCCGTCCCTCGCATGCGTCGAATGACTTCGACGCATGCGTGGAAGCCGTTAAATGGCAGGCCCGCCCACGTCTCCGCCGCGTCATCGTCGCGGCGACGACGCGGACACGCCCCGCGTATTGTTTACGCGCGGACTTCTGTGCGATGGTTAGTACAACCATCGTACAGAAGCCCTCTGGCAGGCATGTACGGTGAAAACAGTCCGACGGACCGGTTTCATCGTACATGTTTGCTCGTGTGTACCGGGCCTAAGTGTAGCAATACAGTTACATTTAATGAAGGTACAACATTTAGAAACTCACATGGTTGACGATTAAAACAGGCACATCTAAGTATGCAGGTATCCAGGGTAAAGATGTCCACATAGACCATCCTTACCGCCATTGATGATGTCCCTTCCACACTGCACTCCACGAGCGCTTCAAGCCTCGCTTTCAGAATGCTCTACTGCAGGCAGGGCCGCCATCAGGAATTATGGGGCCCCTTACAAAGCTTCAGGCATAGACCCCCTGGAGCAGAGAACTAGGGGGGGGGTGTGTGCTGCCGCTAATTAAGAAAATTGAGAAGCGGGGGGGGGGGGGCGCGTTTTTGTTTATACCGCAAAAAATAAAAACGACAGTGGTGATCAAAAACTAAAAAAAAAGCTCTATTTGTGGGGAAACCCATAAATTGTGTACAGCGTTGCACGACCACGCAATTTTCAGTTAAAGTAACGCAGGCCTCCACTATCCCCGTCCTCCGCTATCCCTGTCTTCCACTATCCTGGGCCTCCGTTATCCCTGTCCTTCACTGTGTTTCCATTATTTCTTATGGGGAAATTTGCTTTGATATACAAGTGGTTTGGATTACAAGCACGTTTCTTGAACAAATTATTCTCGCAATCCAAAGTTTTATTGTATTTAATGCTCTGTGAATGGGATGCTTATTATGTAGGCAAGACAAAAAAAAAGACATAGATGGACATATGATCATGTTCATGATATATTAGATGGAGATTTGCATTCCCCAGTGGCGTGTCCTTGTCCTTATAATCATGCATATGCTTTATCCAAAGCTAAATGTTTGCATCAGTCTATAATAGGGCTGTGGAAATTAAAGATTACCGTAATTCCTAATTAATCATTTTTTTAATCGATCAAAATTCTTTTGATCGGTACTAGTGGTGCAATGGATCATAAATGATCCGTGATCTGAATGGGTCACCATATGTGGATCGGCACACCACGTGGTCCGCGGAGCTCCGCTGCTGCCCTTGGCCATAGGAAAGGCTGCGGCTTCGGCCTAGCTCCCGGAGCGGTGGCTATCTTGGTCCACCCGGCGGCGGCCTAGGTAAGCCTAGAGCCACGCGCTGACGTCATCGCCCGGCCTCAACTGCTCATGTTCGGCCCGGCTTCTCTGGTTAGACTAAGCAAGCACTAATCTTCCTATACAGTGGGGGAGATGTGGACCATATTACAGTGGGCAGATGTCTGTGAATATTACAGTGGGGGAGATGTCTGTGGATATTACAGTGGGGGTGATTGTGGATATTACAGTGGGGGTGATTGTGGATATTACAGTGGGGGTGATTGTGGATATTACAGTGGGGAAGATGTCTGTGGATATTTCAGTGGGGGAGATGTCTGTTGATATTACAGTGGAGAGATGTCTGTGGATTTTACAGTGGGGGAGATGTCTGTGGATATTACAGTGGGGGTTATTTCTGTGGATATTACAGTGGGGGAGACGTCTGTGGATATTACAGTGGGGGGAGAGACGTCTGTGGATATTACAGTGGGGGGGGGAGATGTCTGTGGATATTACAGTGGGGAAGATGTCTGTGGATATTACAATGGGGACTATATATGGTGGTGATCTGAAAAATGTGTGTGCGTTATAATTAATTCGAGATTTTCCTAGCTTGTGACGGAAAATATTGATTATATGAAGACAGGAGGCGAGTATCTTATGCATTATCTTTCTTTAATAATGCCCATAGCAGAAATACAGTAAACATTTATTGTAAATTAAAAGAAAAAATTCAAAGAACTACCCTTCCCAGCAGTCCCTGGGCCAGCGTAGCCCCTCCCAGACCGTAATCTATATAAGGGACTGTCTGAGGTAACCTATTCCTCTTTCTTCATGCGAATTAGTGTAAACAGGAACCGAAAGTCCAATTAGACATCTCCGCGGCTGCCGGGAACCTTCCGACCGGAACACAACATCTGAATCTGGAGGAAACGAAAGGACAAGGCCAACACGGACCAACTTCATCCCAACGGGGACTATAGGAAAACCAAAACCATTCGGAGCCGACCGGTCAGTCGTCTTCAGGAACATGGACCAACAGATTCAGTCAACGGCATCCCGACTCCGGATCTGGAACGTAGTAGGAGCCTCCATCTGCGGTGAACTAAACCCATGGATCGAAACGGAACAGTAATCCCGACGGGGTTAGTGAAAACGAACTGCCGGGCGTACCAGCCTCCGACTTGCAGGGTGTGTGGTTCAACAGTCTAGAACGAGAGAGAGACAACCTCGTGACAGGGTTGGGTCGGGAGGGAAGATACTCGCCTCCTGTCTTCATATAATCAATATTTTCCGTCACAAGCTGGGAAAATCTCGAATTATACCTCAGACAGGAGGCTCATATCTTATGCAAGTTCAAAGCTATAACAATGCATATATAGATGATAACAAATGAAACAACTACAAAATTGATATAGATATGTGTTCCTCCGATCCAAGCAGAATTGGCGGAAAGCAATCGTGGTTACCAGTCCACCGCTAGCCGTAAATCCTATAGGGAGCCGCCCGGGGTGATGACCTAGGAGCCACCGCTCCTCTGGAGGGGTGGGCGCCCAACGATCCATGATTGATCGTACCCCTCTGGCTAGCGTAGCTGAGGAAACCGGAAACTGAGGTTTAGCGTAGGAATGAGGAGTAGGTAGAGATGCGAAGATCGCAGTGGGACCGTGAAGGACTAAGAAATCCGTAGACAACGGAGTACGATGTGCGGGGAAGAACGGGTAGAAAAAAACGATGAATTCCCGCCGCTGTCCTACGCACGACGGAAAAACCCCGACTCTCCGAGGCGGGATCCGACACCTGGAATGGCCAACGTCGTGACACCCGATATGCGTCTGACGGAATCAGACACGAGGGGGCAGTAGCTCAAACGACAACCTCCGACAGAGTGAGATTGTCCCCCCAGTCCTGGCGCGTGGTCAGGACCACTGATCACCTCCCAAGAGCGTTGATACCCTGGGTGTGATGGGCGTTGAAACTTAACGCTTACTAAGTCGGTACACCATGGGTGTTATCCCACCGGTAGTAAGTCTACAAGGGAGCGGTAGTCCGAGTTCGCAGCGCGGAAGGCGCAGGGGAGCTATAGGACCTCCCGGACTCAAACGAGTCCACCAGGTAGTTGGTCATCTCAGACGAACGCCTTCATGAGGTTAACTTGTCGTTGATCACCAACTAACCCAGAGTCCTCCGGATGATCGAAATGTATATCTAGTCCCAAGGCCTAGATCAAGGCAAGTGGAACCCCCGTTATAAAAGAAAAGGTCGCTGTCCGTGACCGACACCCCGAAAACCCAACCATGCGAAGAGAAGTAGGACGTGCGTCGTGAATAGAGGGTGCAGATCCCCGTACAGACTGGGGAGAGAAAGGATCCCATAAGGGAGCAAGGGCCAGGAACACTGACCGGTGCAGTCGTCAGTCGATGGAATTGGGCGGGTAACGAGAATTCCAATCTAACACCATAGCGGAAGTGCCTGGGGTACATTTCGTAGCTGGAACGATGTCGCGTTCCAGGCAGAAATGTCAGAGATCTTGCTAGATCCGTTAGGATTTTGGGTCAAGGACCCCCCAAGCGAAGGTCGTACTGGACCGCGGATACGGTGTCCATACGCAAGAACACACCGTAGGTGGACGTGTGTGGCATTAGAGTCCTGATGGCAAGACGGTCGTCAGGATTTCCACGGGTGAACGTGCAGCAGAGACTCCGCTGTGGGCCACGCCCCTCCTGTGGACGAGACCCTGCATCGAGTACCCCAACCGAGGTGGTTGGCAACCTATTCCAAGATGAATCCGTCGTGGAGTTGCAGGTGGACCTGCCGTGCCGTCTGTCGACCTGACGTAGCCACCACCGTAGTTCAATTATGGCTTCCGTGTCCAGAGTGACGACGTCTGCACAGTGAAGCCCCTGGCAAAGACGTAGGGACTGAGACTCTGAAGGTCTCGATAGTGAAAAGAAGCTGGACAAATGGCCTGGATTAACGCCGGAAACAGGCCGACCAGGCGAGCCAGTCCGCGTAAGGATACCCGTCGTTAGCCCAGCACGATACTGACCTCGTGCAGATGGCGGCCAAGTGGTCATGGGTAGCCGAAGGAGCACTAGGTTGGTGTCCACCAAGAACCCTAAAACTCTACCTCCTGAGATGGGGAGAGGATAGATTCCCCGTGAGGTATGGGGGACTGTCCCGGGGGCGTGTTCGTTCGCCAGGCGAGGGGTACGAGCCATTAAGAGTAGGTCGTCCAAGTAGATAATCAACCTCACCCTTTGTGTCGCAGAATGTCGTCACTGTATACGGTAATTACGAGAGATTTCTCAAGTTACTACCGGGCGATAACCGCCCTCCTTTCCTGACCAGGAAGACGTTGTTGGGGAAACCCGGGGAGAGCGGGTCCGTCTCCACTATCGTTTGGGTGAACCAGAGGCCCTGCAATTCGTTGTCTATTAGGGCGGTGTTCAGGTCTGAAGACCGAGGAAAGAGGGACTAGGTCCATCTCCGGTCCTATAATCCTGATAGACCGGCACTGTACCGTGTTAGACTTTGATGACATTTGGGCTCATCCGGGATGGAATAGAGCCCTACCGTCTTGGAATATCTTAATCAGCGTGATCCCGACTAGCCTGCCCTCGGTGGTCGGACCGGGGTCTGATTCGGCTAGGTGAGACAGCTGGGGAACAAGCCACGTTAAGATTCGAGTGGCGGTGTCCAGTCGGACCCGTAGTGTCCACGCATCCCAGGAGGCGACCGCCCGTTGGGCCCAGCCCCGATTTGGGACAGGTCAATCGGCTGTTCAGCGGCGTGGCCTGCTCACTAAGGTGTGGGATGATGGTGATAGGTCCCAAAGATCCAAGGCCCTGGTCTGTATGATCCGAAGGACCTCTCTATTCCCAGCTTGGGGGATTTCCCGTGTATGGTGGGATACCCCCAGGGTATGGGGTTCACCTCGGGAGTGTGCACAGCCATAAATGGTAAAGGAAGGGGGTTACGCCCTGAAAATGATTCGGTGAGTTTTTCGACCGATCTCCGGGTCCATTATGTGATATATTGGATCACCTCGGGCGGAGGTGCCCAGTCATCGGAGTGTGGATGGCATATCGCCCCCGGATCTATAATGGCTCTCTACGAGAATCCATAGAGTGTCACCCTGGGAACAGGGTTGGCGTCGTCATAGAGCGCCATGTGCCCACTGCCCTAACACTCATCATCATTCTCATCATCTACAACCTCAGACTCAAGGTGTTAGCCGCCTCAGACTCCGCGGACAACTCTGGAAGAGTCCACGAATGGGTCTGGCTTAGTCCGTCTAACGGATCGCTGCCTCTGCATGTGCATCTCCCCGAGGCTCGGGGGTCGGTCGGAGTCTGGGAGGGCAGTGGGTCGGCAGTCCGGGTAGGGTACTGCCTGGGACATATTATTTACTTCCCCTGTCGGGGAGTCAAGGGCCACAGAAACGTGGCAGCGTTTTGGAACGCCCAGCCCTTCTCAGGGGCGGTAGACCGTTGCCGGATGGTCCGGGCATATGGTGTGCAGGCGGGGGTAACTGACGCCATGGTCGTAAAGATTGGTCTACCGATCAGTTTTGGCAACTGTGTAACACTGTTGAGATTTGGCCTCCTAGGACTGTGTCCACCCTATCCGGGGTAACGGCATGAACAATGCTATGATATTCATTAAATTGTAGAATCTTTGTACAATTCAATACAATTTTTTATACATATTTGTATAATTTATTTATATAATGAATATATAATTTGTATAATCCATCTATAATTTATTATTTGTAAAATTGAATAATGGATTTAGTTATATATTATAAGTAATAATATATATTAATAATAATATCATTAATAATAAATGTATTTATTCATTCAATCCTTAGTTATTTAATACATTATTTATTAGGAGTATGTTGTAGGGAATAAATTCCCCGGAGATAAACATGCTATAATTTCTTTATTTAATTTATTGATTTATTGATCTATCTACATATTGATTATTAATACTTATCTTGTGTGCTCTGCCATGAGCAGAAAGAAAGAGGAATAGGTTACCTCAGACAGTCCCTTATATAGATTACGGTCTGGGAGGGGCTACACTGGCCCAGGGACTGCTGGGAAGGGTAGTTCTTTGAATTTTTTCTTTTAATTTACAATAAATGTTTACTGTATTTCTGCTATGGGCATTATTAAAGAAAGATAATGCATAAGATATGAGCCTCCTGTCTGAGGTATAATCGAAATTAATCGATTAATTGAACACAAAAATTTTAATCAGTAACAGCCCTAGGCCCGGATTCAGAAAGGAGATACGAAGGCGTATCTCCGGATACGCCGTTGTATCTGAGTGTGCGTGGTCGTAACTATGCGACTGATTCAGAGAATCAGTTACGCATAGATTTCCTTAAGATCCGACCGGCGTAAGTGTCTTACACCGTCGTATCTTAGGCTGCATATTTACGCTGTCCGCTAGGTGGCGCTTCTGCATATTTACGCAATGAATATGCTAATTAGGTAGATACGCCGATTCAGAAACGTCCGGCCGGCGAATTTTTTTACGTCGTTTACGTTAGGCTTTTTCCGGCATATCGTTACCCCTGCTATATGAGGCGTAGCTAATGTTAAGTATGGACGTCGTTCCCGCGTCGAGTTTTTAAAATTTTATGTCGTTTGCGTAAGTCGTTCGAGAATAGGGCTTTACGTAAGTTAAGTTTGCGTCTAAAGCATTGATGATTTGCGGCGTAATTTCGAGCATGCGCACTGGGATTGTTTCACGAACGGCGCATGCGCCGTTCGTAAAAAATGTCAAATACGCGGGGTCACAGTTAATAGACATAAAACACGCCCACATCATCCACATTTGAATTAGGCGGGCTTACGCCGACACACATACGTTACGCCGCCGTAACTAAGGGCGCAAGTGGTTTCTGAATACGGAACTTGCGTCCAAATTTGCGGCGGCGTAACGTATCTGAGATACATTGCGCCCGCCCATAGATAGACAATTCTATCTGAATCCGGGCCCTAGTCTATAATGATAGTCCAAAAAGTGGTAAATATCTTGGTAGGTTGTTGGTAATCAGTGCCTTCATGTGGGGGCACTCATCAAAGAGGAAGAGCCAGGAGTGCCAGTTGGGGACCCCAGAAGAGGAGGATCGTGGCTGCTCTGTGCAAAACCATTGCACAGAGCAAGTGAGCATAGCATTTTTATTATTATTTTTTTAAATAGAGTTTAGAGTTCCTTTAAATAGCGTTTTAGCTTTGTGGTGCTCAGATGCAATGTGGTTCCACTTTAACCCAATGTCTATTTTCTTTAAAGTAAGGTTCATTGGCCTGTTTAGCCTTGTTAGTTGAGCCTACTCTATTTAGCTGCAATGGCTAATACAATTCTTTATATCGCACATGTTTTTAAAAAAAAACTCTATTGTAATAAATGTTATGTTCATATAATTTTGCAGAAAATACTTAGGGCCCATTTACACTGTTCTTGTGCATTGCATTAATGCAACTGGTTTGCCACTGCATTGCCCTGCATGCGATCATTCTTGTATCCAATTGTGCTTCATTTATTACGAATTCTAAATATCTCAGAAAACACATCTGTGAAATACCAAAAATTGTATTTATTTTTTTTCAGCAAAAGAAAAACATAAAGATTCTACAATAAAATCAACAGAAGATGAGCCCCAATCTGCAGCGATGCCTGTGACAGCAGCGATTACCGTCAGTTTCCTGCACTAAGGTTATACATCACCCAGGAGCGCTGTGACAATATGGAGACGTTGTCCTGATTGTCCTTTCCTGTCAAACTTGTATTTGAACTTTACTTTCTATTTGGATTGTACAAACATGTGATATACACATGCCATAGGCTAAGTGCCATAATAAATATTGCTACCAATGTAATACCTTATAGTGAATTGGACTGTACAAATGTTTGCCTTGTGCTGGAATGCTCAATGATAACGATGTGATTTCTTTCAAGCAACAATCTAACTGCTATATGCCCTTGTAAATCATTCTGTTCCATTTTATAAGCAATGAAGCTATTAGATCCTAACCCCAGCCAAACTTTTAGCTTTGAATAGAATAAGGAAGGCTTAAAGTGATTGTAAAGGCTTGTTTTTTTAAAAACAAACATGTTATACCTCCTCTGTGCAGTTGGTTGTTGAATGAATAAATGACTTGTATAGCGCTATACATGCGAACTGAATCGCCTCTAGGCGCTTTTTGCAGCCAGTGTCTTCCCGGCTGGTGCGGTCATTTACTCCGTAGGATCTTGAAACGCTTGGGACACACAGTCGTACACACATATATACTGGGCCAATTTGGCCAGGATCCAAGTAACCTACCAGCATGTCTTTGTAGTGTGGGAGGAAACCGGAGAACCTGGAGGAAACCCACACAGACACAGGGAGAACATGCAAACTCCAAGCAGATGGTGTCGTGGTCGGGATTCGAACCAGCGACCCTTTTGCTGCTAGGTGAATGTGCTAACCACTACACCACTGTACTGTTGTGCACAGAGCAGCCTGGATCCTCCTCTTCTCGGGTCCCTCTTTGCTGCTCCTAGTCCCTCCATCCTTTGAGTGCCCCTCAGCCAGCAGCTTGCTATAGGGGTCACCCAAGCCGAGTCAGAGCTCGGTGTATCCATTCATACATGGAGCCTGACCTGGCCCCACCCCCTTTGCGCTGCACTGTTTTATTGTACCCACCCCCTCTCTCCCCTGATTGGCTGACTGACTTTGATTGACAGCCACGGAAACCAATAGCGCCGCTGCTCTGTTCAGCTAATCAGGAGGAGTGTACTGGATTGCTGAGGGGATTGTGGACATTGCTGGAGAGGGAAGGAGCTCAGGTTAGGGGGTGCTAGGGATGCTTCTACATACAGAAGGTTTTTTATCTTAATGCATAGAATGCATTAAAGTGGATGTAAACCCACTCTCATCTTTTTTAAAGTAAAGGCATAGTGCTCATCTATAAGGATATACATGCCTCCTGCATGTATCCTTACCTTTCAAATATCTCCGCAGGAACAAAAATTGTCTCTGGACAGCCGCAATCTGAACAAATTGTAGCCTTTATTAAAAGAAGGACAGCACTACAAGTCACAGCAAAGTAAAATAAAACCCAACTACTGACGCGTTTCGCACTGAAACTAGTGCTTGGTCATTTCAAATATCTCCCCCTTCTTTATTTGGAGCCCCGTAAAATTGTGGATTCAGTGGGCGGGCCTGATGTACGACACTCGGTGGGCGGAGTCATAACATCTCCAGACTCTCCACCCACCTCTACACTCGCGCCTGGCCGGAGTGAAAAGTGCGCGCACAGGAGAAGAAGAGCGCGCTCATGGCCGCTGTCAATTCATGTGTCACTGTCCAGTGACAGTCGGGCATGATGGTGCGGCGAGGACAGCTGTGAGCACGGATCCCCCTGAATGTCTTTTCTGCGGAAAGCCAGGGGAGGGAGAGAAGGAGAAGCAGCTGATCTAAAGCCACGCAGAGAGATCGGTGCTCATGGCTGTCCCTCTGCTGTACCGATCACCTCCGTGTTCTCCTCCACCAACTCCCCTCACCTTCTTCTATGTCCCCCTTCTCTCCTCCTTATCCGCCCGCTGTGTCTTCCTCCTACGCGCCCCCCCCCTCATCCCCCGCAGCCGGCTCCCCTCCTCTGCTCTCCCGCGGGCTGGGGGGGTTAATCTGTCAGGATGGAGAGCGGAGGAAAGGACCGGTATATATGTCATTTACCGGTCCTTTCCTTTTCTGAATGGGACATAGAGAAAGCGTTCGTTACCGAACGTAAACACACCTTCCCCGTTCTTTTTTTATAAATTCTTTATTTTATACGTTTTTTTTTTTTTTCAAAATAACATCATTATCACAGTATATACGATTACATCCATATTTCACATCATCTTACAGTCTCTATTTATCATACCTCCTTCTTAATCAGATACCTGTCACAACATCAGTTCTCCCTCTCCCTTTTTCTACATAATCATATCTTCCTAACCTTACTACCTCTGCCTTATCCCGACAAGGGAAGAGCTATAGAAAAGAGAGAGGAAAAAAAAAAAAAAGGAAAAAAAAAGAACTCCTGTTACCCTCCCACCTACCCCAGAGAGAAAAAAAAAGAATTTCCCCTCCCCTGCTCTCCACCATAATTCTTTAACCTCCCTGGCGGTATGATTCTGTCTGGAATTACGTACCAAAAGCGGTACAATTATTTTGCAAGGAAATTTGGCGTTTTATACTGTAGGCCTGTAATTCTTAGAAGAGTCTTGTAGGCATCCCGGGTATGAATTTTTTTTAAAAACAAAATTATAAATTATAATATAATAAATAATTATAAATAATTATAACAAATAATAATAAAAATTATTCAATAATGTAATCAACTGAAAATCACTGAAATTTGCTTAGTTGCAGAATTGTCGCCGTCATTACTTTTATTTTTTTTATGATGAATTTCCCCGCAAATCGCTATCGCTCAATTCTGCAAGTGATTATAATTTATTATCGCTGTTTTCTAGCTGCTCTAAAACCATTTTTGACATAAAGGGACACTTTTGGTTGCTATGGACAATCTACAGTTTGCAGTCAGAAAGAACAGTTTTTATTATATAAAAGAACATGTAGGACACTGGGCAGACCACTAGGGACAAGGGGTGTGTGTATTTTTTACATACAGTACTGTAATCTATAAGATTACAGTATACTGTATGTATCGTGTTTGTTTACTTTTTTTAATTTGGCGCCGTTCTCCGCCCCCGTGCGTTGTAACGTCGCAGGTAACGGAGATCAGCGGCACACGGGGACACTGTGAATCGAGCGAGGACCCGCTCGCTCACACAGCGGGGATGCATTGCAGGATCCGGGCACAAGGTAAGTAACTTTGTCTGTGGATGCTGCGAAAGGTAAGCCGCGCCGCTGCACGCTCTGCACATCTACCCCGAGCGTGACTCGGGGATACCGATAGTAGCATGAAAAAACCACCCGAGTCACGCTCGGGGATACCGCCAAGCAGGTTAAGGGTCTACTTAAGGATTTTGTTCCTTGTACCTAATGTATGGGGTCCACATCCTCCAATACTCCTCCTCTCGTTCCCTCAGCCCCATAGTAAGATTTTCCATCTGTTGGATCTCTGTTACTCTACTCAGTCATTGTAATCTTGTCGGGATGCCGTACTCTTCCAAAAAAATTGGAATACAGGCCTTTGCTGCTGTAATCAGATGCCTTAACAGAGATTTCTTATATTTTTCAACAGATAATGGGATATCGTGTAGCAAAAATGCTGCCGGGCTGTCTCCCAAACTCACCCCAGTAATTTCTTTGATTATTTCAGAGACCATCTTCCAGAATTCTTTCAATTTTGGGCAGCCCCAGAAAATGTGTATCATGGTGCCTTCTGCTCCCTGACATCGCCAACACAAATTCGATACTTGGGGGAACATCCGGTTTAATAGTACTGGAGTTCTGTACCACCTAGTCAGTATCTTGTATCCCCCCTCCTGATATCTAGAGGCCATTGACGCCTTGTGCGTAAATAAGAAAATCTTATTTTTCTGAGTCTCTGAGAATTTAATACCCAAGTCCCTTTCCCAAGCCTGTACAAAGGCTAGTTCTTGTGGTGCTTCTGACTCAGTGTCATGAACAATTCCGGCCACTAGATGGCAGTAGCGGCACTTCGGCGCGCAGTAGCAATCGCGGCACCGTAATGCGCACGGGCGCGCGCACCGGCGGCGCGCGTGCACGTGAGGACGCCGTTTTGGCGCCAAACTTGGATTCAAAAGGATCCTGATCCCTGCACTTCTTGCTGACCAGTCTACAGCGCTTCCTGTGATCTTTGTAAACTTGTTCCTGTTACACCTGTTCCTGATCTCCCGGCTTGTACCTGTTTCCCCTTGCCTGCCGCCTGCCCTGACTACGGATCGTTTGACCATTCTCCTGCCTGACCCACTGTACCTTCTGCTGCCCGCCCGTTGCCGACTCTGCCTGGACTTGACCCTGCTTTGCCTACCGCACCTATACAGGATCCAATACCTGTCAGTGGATCCTTCTGCTGGAACTTGTCTCCACTGGACTACTATACACCTTCCCCGCTGTTGCTGTCTCGTCTGCTTCCAGCACCTCCACCTGCCTATTGGGTCCGTCAGCTTGCACCTGCTTCCCTACGCAGTCCAGGACCTCTGGAGCTCCTCTCAGCCCAGCACCAGCGCTGCAACCGGCACTCGTGCGACTCTGTACCCCCGAGCTCCCTGTCTGCTCTACCAGGGGTCTCGTGGTCAGAGGAGCAAGGGCAGCCACTCCTTGCACGTCGGGCTCGTCAACCAGGTATGTGACACTCAGTCAACAAGGTGTACATGCACGATAATGCATGTCTCATCGGTTCTCCTTTTAAGCATAGCTCTTCAAACTTTGATAGTGCGCATATCGCTTCCCTTTGTAGTTTCATTGAGCCAATAAAGGCTTTTAACTGGATTCGTCTCATTAGATCCAAGTCTCCCCCGAACGCCTGTTCAATCTCATCGTTAGTCATCACATGATTATCTAGCGAGAAATGTGTTTGCCTACTGACTCCTTGCCGCCTTAGGTTTTGAAAACATCGGTCTTTTAGACCAGGCTCAAAACTCGGATTGCCCAAGACGGGAATCATAGATCCAGCACATTTCGACAACTTAGTTTTCTTAAATATCCTTTTAGTGGCTCGGAGTGTTGCGCCTATCATTGGATGTTTCTTCACATTCTGGGGTATGTCTGCCTCGGGAAGCCAGGCCATTCCTTCTAGAGGAATATTGCTTGTTTCTTGTTCCATGTCTATCCATGGCTTATCTTTTTGGTGTGCGCACCAGTCTACTATACGTGCTAAGTGTGAGGCATCATAATAATTCATTGGGTCTGGGAATCCAACTCCTCCTCTCTCTCTAAATACCTCTGATATCTGCGTTTGCCCGAATAGATCTCAGAAATGGTTCCAGGGTGAGAACAAAAATAATCGGAGAGAGAGGACATCCTTGCCATGTTCCATTGCCAAGGGTTCTGACTTTATATCATTTATCTTTACCCTTGCCATGGGGCAGGAGTATAGACTTGTGATACAATTCTTCATCCCCCTTCCCAGTCCGAGATGTTGTAGCGTAGCTCTTAAGAATCCCCAGTCTACTCTATCGAAAGCTTTTTCAGCGTCTGCAGATATGAGAACTAATGGATGCTGACGATACTGAGATAGATAGCACTTAAGACTCTTTGGGGGTAATCCACAAAAGGGATACGCCGGCGTATCTACTGATACGCCGTCGTATTCCTGTTTCTATCTATGGAACTGATCCACAGAATCAGTTTACCATAGATAGGCAGAAGATCCGACATGTGTAATTGAATTACACTGTCGGATCTTAAGGATGCAATTCTAGGCCGGCCGCTAGGTGGCGAGGCCATTTCGGCCGGCCTAGAATATGCAAATGAACACTTACGGCGATCCACGAACATTCCGACGGGCCCGTCGCGCTAAATCTACGTTGTTTACGTTGAGTTACGCCGCGTAAAAATAGGGCTGAGTCCTTTTTGACTAAGCCCTATTAAGTATGGCCGTCGTTCCCGCGTCGAAATTTTAAACTCTACGTCGTTTGCGTAAGACGTTCGTGAATGGCGATGGACGCCATTTACGTTAACGTCTAAGCAAATGACATCGGAGCGACGTCAGTTAGCGCAATGCACGTCGAGTAAGTTACCCGACGGAGCATGCGCAGTACGTCCGGCGCGGGAGCGCGCCTAATTTAAATGGGACTCGCCCCATTAGATTCGGCACGCCTTGCGCCGGACGGATTTGAGTTACACCGCCGCAAATTTCCAGGTAAGTGTGTTGTGGATCGATACCTAACTTAGGAAATTTGCGGCAGTGTAACTTAAATCACTTAAGTTACGTTGCGCTGCGGGGCTGTGGATTTGGCCCTTTGCGTGTTTTCTCTACCCTCTCTGCCCAGGGTAAACCCTACTTGATCTGGGTGTATCAAGGAGGAAATAAAGGTCAGTAATCTATTAGCCAGTATTTTCGTCAGAGTTTTCAAATCAACGTTTAATAGTGAAATTGGATGATAGCTAACACATTGAGCGAGATCCTTTCCCTCCTTAGGAATTACTGCTATGTGGGCCACCTTCCCCGTTCTTCACAGTGGCAGTGTCACTGATCATCTGTTCCCCGATATAGGGAAAGACGATCAATGATGTCACAAGTCCAGCCCCACCCCCTTACAGTTAGAAACACATATGAGATCAGACCTAACCCCTACAGCGCCCCCTAGTGGTAAACTCCTAAATTTCAATTGTCATTTTCAGTCATCAATGTATTTTTATAGCACCATTTGCTGTGAAAATGACAATGGTCCCAAAAATGTGTAAAAAAATAAATAAAAACATTTCGCTGATCACCGCCATTACTAGAAAAAAAAAATATTAATAAAAATGCCATAAAACTATCCCCTATTTTGTAAACGCTTTAAATTTTGCAAAAACAAATTTGCATTTTTTTTTTATACCAAAAATAGGTAGAAGAATACTTATCGGCCTAAACTGAGGGGGAAAAAATGTTTTTTTATATCTTTTTTGGGGATATTATAGCAAAAAGTAAAAAATATTGTTTTTTTTTCAAAAATGTCGCTCTATTTTTGTTAATAGCGCAAAAAATAAAAACCACAGAGGTGATCAAATACCACCAAAAGAAAGCTCTATTTGTGTGAAAAAAAGGATGCCAATTTTGTTTGGGAGCCATGTCGCACGACCATGCAATCGTCAGTTAAAGCGACGCAGTGCCGAATCGCAAAAAGGGGCAAGGTCCTTTAGATGCATAATGGTCCGGGTCTTAAGTGGTTAAAGGACGCGGTGCAGGAAACCTATGTTCCATGCACGCAGTGCATTTGCTCACTACAGATTTCAGGGTACTGCAGTACCCTGCGATCCAATTCCATTGCGTTTTTTTGAAGCCATGCATGCAGTACTTGCTGCAATCCAATGCAGATTTTAGTCCATTCAAATGAATGGGCTCAGAATCGTATTGCACATGAATGGGGAGCACGTTCCTTTGACATTCCAATGTGAAACGGCACATAAAGCAGAGCTAAAGTTCCATTCTGATGACACTCCGCACATTCACATCAATTTTAAAAGTGACAGTGGCTGTGGGTGAGGGGAAGCCTTGTCCGCTTTTAGGGGATGAAGGTTGGGGTGCATAACATGTTACACCCTATACTGGTGTAACGTAACAAGTTGCTAAAGGTGGCGATCGCCTTAAAGTGGAAGTTCAGGCAAAACCTAAAATGCTAAACCTGCTATATGTCACGTTCTAAACCTAATCCATCTAACCCTGTAAAGTAAAAAATAGGATTTTTGTACTCACAATAAAATCCTTTTCTCTGAAGTTAAGACTAGGCAGAACATTTCAAAAACCCTATGTATTCTCTGTATGAATATATGTTGGTCTGGAAGTGATCAGAATATATATTCTCTATGTATTCTCTGAGACATATGGCACAGGTCTAAGATGAGACTTTGAATTACTCGGTTGGATTTTGTATCATCTGTGGAATTTGGACTTTGTTCGTTATTTGAAGTTAATTAAAATGCGTTCTCTGGAGAGCATGTGTGTTGCTGTGGAACAACCTAATTTATAGTCATCATACTAAACATCTAAATATCAATTATCTAATCGGACTGGACACTATACCTTTTTATATCACTACAGAAACAGCAACAAAAAAAACTCCAACCATAGCAACAGGCAACAGTTCGCCGCCTTACACACCTGGGAAACTGAAGCTTGATGTCAGAAAGCACCAAATTGCCCTGGTCGAATGTGCCGTGTCAGGAATGGGAGGCGCCCGCCCTTTTAAGGCATAAGCCTGGATCACGATCTGTCTAATCCACTGAGAAATGGTGGCTGACGAGACCGCCAGGCCCTTCTACCGACCAAATACCGACACGAACAGTGAATTCGACCCCCGAAACCGAGCCGTAGCAGACAGATACACCCTCGGTGCCCGGACCACGTCCAAGGAATGCAAAGCAACCTCCTTAGGATGTGACGGCCGAGGACACAAGGATGGAAGCACAATGTCCTCATTTAGATGAAACCCTGAAACAATTTTTGGGAGAAACGAAGGCTACAGGCGTAAAATATTATCCAGCACAGGAGAGAGCAGAAAAAGATTTTGGCAAGTATTATAATAGAATAGAGCACAGGTGTCAAACACAAGGCCCACGGGCTGAATCTGGCCCTCCAGGCCATTTCATGTGGCCCTCACACCTCTCCTGCAGCTGCAGGAGAGCTCCAAACCCTCCTCTGGTCGTCCTCCACACCCCTACTTTCTGCTTTCAAGCAATGCATCCAGCTTCTTACCAGCAGCAGCATAAGGGAAGGGGGGTGTGATGTAAGAGAGAGTGGGGGACTCAACTTCTGATGGTGGGGTGGTTCTTGACATCTAATGTAAGGGGAGGGGAAGCGCTGGACATCTAATCTTACAGATACAACCGGCCCTTTTGAGGACAATCATTATACTGATGCGGCCCACAACTGACACCCCTGAAATAGAGGAATATAATATACTGAATGCCCCCTTCCCCCACATACTGTATTTACACCGGGGTCACTGCATAGAGTAGGGAGATAGAACAGGAATTTTTTTATTATATATATATATATATATATATATATATATATATATATATATATACACACACATATATACAGTACATATATATATACACACATATATATATACATATATATATATATACATATATAACATATATATACACACACACACATACATACAAAACACATGGCTTGACAAATTTGCTTTGAATCTAGGAGCCAGCTAAAAAAGTTGGGAGCCAGGTTATTTTTGTATGACTCAGTGATGAGCCCCAGTGTCATCACTAGGGTTGGTATAACCCCCTCCACCAACTATAGTCCCCCCTCCACTAACTACAGACCCCCCTCTCTCATTATAGATCCCTCTCACTAAATAAAGACCCCCCCTCCCGCAGTATAGATCCCCCTCACCAAGTACAGAACCCCCCTCCTGCAGTATAGATCCCCCTCACTAGGTACAGACCCCCCTCCCACAGTATAGATCCCTATCACGAAATACAGACCCCCCACGTAGTATAGATCCCCTAAGTACAGACCCCCATCTATCAGTGTAGACCCCCCTCCATCAGATAAAACCTGCCCTGCAACAGCGAGGCACAATCTCACAACTACGGTGCCCCTCTACTTTCAATTCTGCCTGTCCAATGGTATCTCCCGTCCAAAAATGCCTCCTACGATGTGCACATGTGCTATAGTGACATCATGTCAGCTGATCTGGAAGTCAGTTGGAGTGGCCTTCCTTACTGGGCAATTTTCAACTAAGGGTGTCTTGTCGAGCTGGTTCCTCCACCGATATGGTTCCTGCCTCGACTGCGCAGGCGCAGTAGGAGACCACTGAAATCTCCGAGGCTCAACAGCTGATTGTCAGCTTAGACGCGCTCGCTCCCGATGCCTGCTTATACATGGCGCTCTATAGTACACACCGCTCTACACAGCAAGGGGCGGATGTGATATTGAGCAGTGCTTTTTTGATTGGTTATCTGCGGCGTGGATAACCAATCAAAAAAACACTGGTCAATATCACATCCGCCCCTTGCTGTGTAGAGCAGCGTGTATAATCAGCCATCGGGAGCGAGCGCGTCTACAGCTCACGAACAGCTGTTCCCGCTCTGAGGTTTCCGTCGGCTTGGAACCATATCAATGGTAGGAACCAGCTCGCTAGAACAAGGGCACTATTCGATAGTGTATTTAGGTAGCTGTAGCACGAGCCATAATGTACTGGTATGGGGTACATTATGGCAGAACACTGCAGGTGACTCACCTACACTTCTTTATTAGAGTTAATAGTTTAAGCCTTAAGGGGGGGGGAAGAGAGAGACCCCGCAACCCGCCCTTGAGCAGAAGCACCTGTCACTGATCAAAGCCCAGGCGCCAGGGTGAAATTTCTAGTCGCAATAGCAACCTGGCGCCTGGGATTTGTCAAGCCCTATATATATATATATATATATATATATATATATATATATATATATATATATATATATACATATTAAATGTGTGTGTGTATATATATTTATATATACACCGATACCAAGCATTTGCGCAAGTACTTGTACTCGCGCAAATGCTGCCGATGCTTCACCGATACCTGGGATGGGAGAGAGAGGCGGGAACAACAGGAAGTCAGCGGGCGCGCAGGGGAAATCACTCACTGTACAGGGATTGCAGAGGTGTGCACTCCTCCTGCACCCAGCATATTCTTTTCCCCGCCCGAAAGATGCCTTCTAGTGCCGCCCCGTCGTGACATCGTTCAGCAGTTCGGGAGGAGAGGAAGAAAGTGCTGCCGGCGCTGCGGGGAACAGTGTGCATGTGAGTAACATAACATGCCAATCTGTACACACACACACACACACACTGTCTGCATAGCCCAAGAGCGGCTCTGCCCCCCTCCCCCAGCTCGACTCTCACACTTCCCTCCCGGGTCACGCTGGTAAGACATGAATGATGTCTTAAAGAGGGCAGCTCTCTGATCTCTGGAAGTCTCTAAGGAAGGGGGGGGGGGGCTTTGAGCTAATGTGGGTCTCTAAGAGGGGGTACTGACTGCTGATATAATGTGTGGTAACCAACCATTAGATCAGCAGCACCCCCCTTGGAGACCCCCATTAGCTCACAGCCCACCTTATATCAATGCCCCCCTTATCAGTGCTGCCTATCTATGTCCATCATTGCCGTCTATCTGTGCCACACATCAGTGCAGCTCTATAAGTGCTACTTCATCTGTGCCCATCATTGCCGCATATCTGTGCTACCTGTCAGTGCCAGCCGTCAGTGCCAGCCATCAGTGCGTGCCACCTGTCAGTGCCAGCCATCAGTGCGTGCCACCTGTCAGTGTGTGCCACCTGTCAGTGCCAGCCGTCAGTGCCAGCCATCAGTGTGTGCCACCTGTCAGTGCCAGCCATCAGTGCGTGCCACCTGTCAGTGCCAGCCATCAGTGCGTGCCACCTGTCAGTGCCAGCCATCAGTGCCAGCTATCTGTGCCATCTTTCAGAGCATGCCACCTATCAGTGCTGCACAATCAGTGCCACCTATCAGTGCCCATCAGTCTGTGCCACCTTTTAGTGCCCATCAGCCAGTGCCATCTATCAGTGTGTCACATGACATTAAAAAAAAAAAAGTATCAGCATTCGGTATCGGCGGGGTAGTTGAAAAAAGTATCGGTACTTGTACTCGGTCTTAAAGTGGTATCGGGACAACCCTAATTATATATATATATATATATTATATAATATATATATATATATATATATATATATATATATATATATATATATATATATATATATATATATATATGGTTTCAAATAACTTTCTAGCAAAAATAAATTACTGATTTCTACATGAAAACAAAGAGCCTGCTCATCAAAAGGTTAATATCCTTATTGTAAGTCACAGAAATAAATTCTCGTAGGAAAAAAAAAAACACACACACTTGTTTACATCTTGCTGGCAGATTTGAATTTTTGTCAGCTAGTATTCTGAAACTATAAAAGATACAATTTCTGGGGAAATTGTGTGACGTGTTCTTGCCTCCACCAATACTCCTGACTGGAGACAGTGCCCCTGGAGTTGTAAATGTGATCCAACAGTGTGTCGATCCATTGCCCCATCAAAAACTACCCCATCAAAACTGCACCATCAAAACTGCATCATCAAACATGGGTTGCTATGGACTGGTTGCTATATGCAGAGTATGCTAGTATGCAGAAGTTACGCAGAGCCAAAAATTCACCTCACAGCTGTGTGGGAGGAGCCAAAATCCCCTCACAGCTGTGTGTGGAGTTATTTACCTCAGCATTTCCTAGGAAACCAATGTTTATATGCAAGCTCTCTAAACACAGAGAATACTTGCTTGCTTTTTTTTTTGAATACGTGTCCTTCAATTGGTTGTATTTTAAAAACTATAAATCGTACAGCGAATATCTTTATATTGTGTGAATCACAAGACCCAGACCTACATGTTGATGCATATGTATGTCTCTAAAATATTAAAATTGAAGGCACAGTCGCAGTTTAAATATTGCCTTTCAAATTTTAGGTGTCTAGGCTGTAATTTCAATGGAAGTCAATAGAGGTCAATGGATGGTGTGGGTTGCAAACAAATGGGCGTATTGTGAAAACGCTTAGGACTATGGCTTAGCCATGGACACGTGTAGTGGCAGCAGAAATAGCTGAACATTTTGATATAAGATTTGTGTAGGTCGGCTTGAAAATGAGGGAGTGGTTGCAGTTTAGAAATCATGTCCTGATTTTTCAGTTTTTGTCATCTCCACACTCTAGCTTCACCATTCATTCCTATAGGACAGCTGGTCATGTGACCTAATTTGCATATCAGTGATGATGTCATAGTGAGAGAAGCGAATATAGGGAGGTGATGAAGAGCTGTTGTTCAGATTGCGATTGAGCTTTGAGAGAGAAGGAAGCAGTTTGTGTTTCTCTTCAATCTTGCGTATCATATTGAGAATGCTGAAGTGGGTTAAACCAATCAGAGATAATTCTGTGCAGATAAAATATTATCCAGCACAGGATAGAGCCGGAGTTCCAATGGAAGAGCACCGGCCAGCCGCACAGCCCCTGGTAAAAACCCCACAGAGGGGTATCCTTGGGGCAATTAAGCGGCTTTTTAGGAAAAATAATAACGTTTTCCCTCTGAACACCAACCAAGAGGGATCATTAGAGGAACGTGGGGGGAACTCGGCTGAGGTCCCCCAGGGAAAAGATGTTGGTACGTATTATAATAGAGGAATATAATATACTGAATGCCCCCTCCCCCCACATACTGTATATACACCGGGGTCACTGCATAGAGTAGGGAGATCAAACAGGAAAATATATATATATAGTGTTCAGGGGTTTCAAATAACTTTCTAGAAAAAATTAATTACTGATTTCTACATGAAAACAAAGAGCCTGCTCATCAAATGGTTAATATCCTTATTGTAAGTCACAGAAATCTGCTACCAGATTTGAATTTTCAGTTGGTGATCTAAACAGCTCAGGCTGGGGGTGCACATGCAGTTGCCATGGTGACACCACAAGCCCAGCTAAACATAGAAAAGCGACCCACATTGCACCAAGACTTTTTAGATCATTTGGGTTTTGTAAAGTAATTTATTGAAGTTTTGTATACATTTTTCTACAGTTTAAATGATAGCGAAATTTGGATGGATGATTTTTTATAACAATATAATAAAATTCAAATGTATTATTGCCTTAAAAAATCCCACCAAAAATGTCTTGCTGTGATTGCAGATCAGATAATGAAGGGAAATCTTCCTAAAAATAAACTGACTTGTAGTTAGCAGCCAGCAGGTGACAGTTGGGCAGCCAGTCAGGTGTGAGGTGACTGGTATCAGGTGTGGGGGAGACGCACACACCCATATCCATATCATAGTAGAGCAGAAGCGGCGTCAAAACGTCACTTCCGCCCATAGCTCTTAAAGGGCCATTTTTTTGTAATTTTTTCTAAAATGTTTTTGTAAATATGAGATGTGAAGTCTTTTTGATCCCAGAGCTCATATTTAAGAGGACCTGTCATGCTTTTTTCTATTACAAGGGATGTTTATATTCCTTGTAATAGGAATAAAAGTCACACAATTTTTGTTTTTGAAAGAACAGTATAAAAAATGAACCCCATCCCACCGAGCTTGCGCGCAGTAGCGAACGCATATGTGAGCAGCGCCCGCATATGAAAACGGTGTTCAAACCACACATGTGAGGTATCGCCACAATCGTTGGAGCGAGAGCAATAATTCTAGCCCTAGACCGCCTCTGTAACTCAAAACATGCAACCTGTAGAATTTTTTAATGGCTCTAATCAGGTGTTTAAAAAAAAAACACCCCCGCTGCTGGAATTCAGGCACCCAGCGTCCAAAAAGGGGGCCGGACACCTGAATAGGGGGTGGCTACAGCGGCCATGGACAGATTCATGTTATGCATGAATCTATCCATTCTATATAGAGGGGTATATAGAGGCGGTGCAGAGGCATGAATGTTATGCATGAATCTATCCATTCTATACAGAGGGGGGTGGCGTGACAGAGGAGGCGGCGCCTGTGCGCCATCAATGGACGCACCGCCTCTGCACAATATACCCATCTATATATTTTTATTAGATACACTATATACTTCTAATATCTGCACTCATTATATACATGGGGCCATTCTGCAAACCCCCCCCCCCCCCACAACTGCGTACTTCTGAGGGGTCCAAGGGGTTAAAGCAGGTGGTGAGGAGGTAATACAACCTCCTGCTTTAACCCCTTGGTTGCTGTACTGCACAAGGTTGCAGGGCTCCTCATTCACTTGAATGGGTTATGCTTGGTGAGTGCTACACCCACCTACCATGACAGGGCGTTTGACTCCTGCTGTGCCTGCGACATGTGTACACCCCCCCAACCGCTGCAGCTAATGGTGGGGTGCGGTTGGGGCAGGGGTGGAAAAAACATGCCCTCTCTGCTGCTGGCACACCAACAACTTTACAAGAATTCCCTCTGCACAGCACTCTGTTTTATGCTCTGGGGTGATTGATTGGCAAGCCCGGACCGCGATCTACCAGTCACCTGGCCGCCATCAATATACATATACTTATCATATACAGTATATACTAGTACAATACTAAATTATATATATATATATATATATATATATATATATATATATATATATATATATATATATATATATATATACATACACACACACACACACACACACACACACACACACACACACACACACACACACTCAGTAGTACATTGATCCATCACAGACTTGGAATTGTCAGATTTAGTTTAGGAAAACTTAGAGATAAGTAGAGATCTACCAGAATGTTCCTCAGAGTACTAATGTCAATTTTATTTATTTTTTTACAGTTGTGAAAGTGGAAATGACTACTCTGCAAAAGAGAAATAGCACATTATGCCGGAACTTGGATAGTTTCTCCAATGAAGGAATCTGCAGTTGGCTGAGCTCATTTTTCCAGAGGAAAGATGACAAAGTGCAATCCCCATCTAATGAAAATGTGGACGTCTCCTCCATTGAAGGGTTCAGCAGCCAAAGGAAAGATGACGAAACAGATTCCCCAACTAACCAGCACCAAGAACTGGTGGGGACTGACGATGACAAAGTCGAGAGAGACGTACGGGAGCAGCGCCGCGACCAGGCCATTGTAAAACTTCAGTCGCTCATCAGAGGCTATGTGGCCCGGAAACACTATAAATTGTTAATGAGAGACGAGAATCCTCCTCTGAGAACGGTCAGATACTTTTCCCGACTCCTGGACCCCGTTGACCCGAGCTTTGTTCAGCAGCTTCAGCTGAACCTGCTGAAGGAGAAATCTGCATCTAATCTAAAGACCATCTACAAGCAGAAGGAGGAGATGATTTCCCTCGAAAAGGACATTGTTTTGTTAATAAAGGACAAAACTGCTCAGCTGGATCTTCTGTCCAGATACAAAAAACTGACAAGCAAAAACAATAATCAAATCAAAGAGGCTATCACCATGGGAAGGCAGGCAGTTTCTGAGGCCATAAAGAACAGGGAGAAGTTGGATTCCTACAAACACCTCTTCTATTGTCTCCAGACCGACCCAACTTACCTGTCTAGGCTCATTGGCCAGATGTCTGACCCTCAGGATATGACGACTGTTGTAGACAGATTGCTCCACAGTCTGTATAACTACGCTTCCAGACCACGAGAAGAATACTTTTTCGTGAAGTTGATGGAGGCCACTCTTCGTGAGGAAGTGGAGACAAGACTTGATGCCATTGAGGATGTATTGTATGGGAAATCAATGATTTTAAAGCTTATTGTGAAATTTTACACGCATCGAGCCAACTACAAGGGCCTAGTCAAGGCGCTGACACCAGCAATAATGGAGATACTCAGCATCACATATTATCTTGCCGACTTTACAAACATTACTTCCAATCAACAAAAAAAAATAAAAAAAATAATGGAAAAAATACATCCAACAACTCATGATTTTGCAACATACAACAAGGCACACAACCTTGTGGAGTCCATATTTTCCTCTGTTGACATCATTCCTTATGGACTGAGGTACCTAACAAAGGTCCTTCAAAAATCTCTGCAAACAAAGTTTCCAGAGGAAACTGAAGAGGTCGTGTTGAGGACTGTTAGCCAGTTCTTATCTCAGTACCTCCAGCCAGCCATAGAGAGACCAGATCTCTATGGTCTCATTGCACCAGACGTGTATTTAGGTTCAATACAGAGGGTGAACCTCATGCGTGTGTCTAGGATTATCCTCCAGACCATGCAATTATTCACTGACAAAACCATCAATGACCCTATGTTGTCCATCTTTATCTGCAGTACCGGTCCAAGGTTTAGGAAATTCTTTCATAATGTTCTGAATGTTCCAGAGCCAGAGGAAAAATTCAAATTTTACAAGTTCCTTGAGGCTATATGGGATCCTGTGGTGAAGATCTCCGCAGAGGACATCATCTATACACATTCTCTGCTTTCTAGATATCAGAATGTTGTATTTTGCGACACCATGGACATCGCCTACCAAGCGTTTAAGGATATTGGACCAGTCCCTCACGTGAACGATCTTCTTGCCATGGATGCAGCGGGCTATGACAAAAATAATATAATTAAAATCTCGCTGTTCATAAGCAGCAAATATACTCTATTGCACAATTTTAAGACTGAAAAGGAAAACCTTAAGATCATCACCAAAAAACTGGTTTTGGACGTGATTCGTCTGGTGCCTGGAGAAACTCTCCAAGACGTTCTGATGACACCTATTTCACTGGCACAAGAAGAGCAGCATAGGACTCTAATGGGAGGCACGCCTTCCACCAGGACTAATGATCCACAGGACATCACAGAGTCCTACCTAATGAAAGACCATGATCTCCCCCTGCAGATTAAATGTTACAAGATCAGTGCCAACCTGAACACTTTACAAGACGCTTGTGCATTCTCAGGAGTGAGGAAGCACCAAGACCTCCTCAACCTAATCGCCCGGGAGATAAAAGAGAAGCACAAGCTGCGTCTGGAAAGAAAATCTGAGACAAGAACCATCCAGCAGATATTAGATATACTCTGCAGAAAGGTGGACTATCAGCAGAACAACAAAGACCTATATAAGAGGTACTGGGAAAAGTGTTTGGACAACATTTTGGCCCACGAGACGCATCCTGGTGGCCAGATCCGATTTGAAGACGATGAGGGGATTACATACACTGCAAAAAAACTATCGAAGAAAGGAGTGATAGTGGGCACACAGGGGGAAGTCAGGCAACTGAAAAACGAAGTCCTCTGTATAAAACTCGCAGGTGATGTCTTCAATGTCAGTTTAGGCAGCAAAGGTGTCCTCCTTCCAGTTGTCGATGTGCTGCGCCTTCATAATAGCAGCAACCCAATCTTGAATCTTTTCCATTATGACGTCGATGTTGGCATGTTTTTATTTCTAGTGACCAAGCGTTTTGGGAAACAACACAATCTACTACGTTCTCCCAGCGCTGTGCCGCTCCTACAAATGTAGCGCCTCTCACCCGTCACAGAGAGAGAGAGAGAGTGAGAGAGGAGGAGGGAGAGAGGAGGGGGGAAAGAGAGGAGGGAGAGAGGAGGGGGGAAAGAGAGGAGGGAGAGAGGAGGGGGGAAAGAGAGGAGGGAGAGAGGAGGAGGGAGAGAGGAGGAGGGAGAGAGGAGGAGGGAGAGAGGAGGGGGAGAGAGGAGGAGGGAGAGAGGAGGAGGGAGAGAGGAGGGGGGAAAGAGGAGGGGGGAAAGAGGAGGGGGGAAAGAGGAGGGGGGAAAGAGGAGGGGGGAAAGAGGAGGGGGGAAAGAGAGGGGAAAGAGAGGAGGGAGAGAGAGGTAGGTAGCAAAGGTAGGTGACAGAGAGAGAAGGGGGGTGGGTCCGGGGGGGTACAGGTATGGGACACTGGGATGGGAGCACAGGGGGGAAACTGGGATAGGAGTACGGGGGGACACTGGGATGAGGGAGGGGAGTATGGGGGGGACACTGGGATGAGGGAGGGGAGTATGGGGGGACACTGGGATGATGGAGGGGAGTACGGGGGGACACTGGGATAGGGGAGGGGAGTACGGGAGGACACTGGGATGAGGGAGGGGAATACGGGGGGGGGGACACTGGGATAAGGGAGGGGAGTACGGGGGGACACTGGGATAGGGGAGGGGAGTACGGGGGGGACACTGGGATGAGGGAGGGGAATACGGGGGGACACTGGGATAAGGGGGGGACACTGG
Organism: Rana temporaria; assembly: GCF_905171775.1. NCBI lineage: Eukaryota > Metazoa > Chordata > Amphibia > Anura > Ranidae > Rana > Rana temporaria. Next base: position 181,380,226 of record NC_053489.1, read on the forward strand.
GATGAGGGAGGGGAGTATGGGGGGGACACTGGAATAAGGGAGGGGAGTACGGGGGGGACACTGGGATGAGGGAGGGGAGTACGGGGGGACACTGGAATAGGGGAGGGGAGTACGCGGGGGACACTGGGATGAGGGAGGGGAGTACGGGGGGACACTGGAATAGGGAAGGGGAGTACGGGGGGGACACTGGGATGAGGAAGGGGAGTACGGGGGGACACTGGGATAGGGGAGGGGAGTACGGGGGGGGACACTGGGATGAGGGAGGGGAGTACGGCCTCTCATCATTGCATGGTCAACCCCCCACCCCCCCCCCCTCTCTGCACCTACCTTTTCTGCCCTGCAAATTGTAAACTGTATAATCTCTCTCTCACACACCACCATTGCACGGTGCACCCCCCCCCTCTCTGAATTATACATACAGATAGTTTAAGGTAGGTGACAGAGAGAGGAGGGGGGGGGCCGGAGGGGGTGCACCGTGCAATGGTGAGAGAGAGTCGAGATACAGTACAGGATTTCAAATTTTGTTTTTTACCTTGAGCTCCACAGGTGGCCAGCGCCATTCACTGCTTCTCCTCTGCGGCTCTGCCTTCACACATGACCTCTGCAGGAGAAACATAGTGGGCGGTGCTGGCGCCGCACGGGACAATTGAAGATCTGACACTCGGTTCTCCTGCTCGGCTCCTCCCCTCCCTCAGACACGTTCGCTCCAGTCCACACACGCGGGAAGGAAAGGAAAGTACAGCGGCGAGCATGGCAGCCGCAACCCGCCGGCGGCCGGCCCGCCGCTGCTTTTTATTAACATCATAATGTATGTGACATTAACATGACACTGACTGCAGCTAGGGCAGGCCGCGTATAATTGCAAAGTGTGGCCGCGATGGCGGCCGCCGCCGTGGCCCACAGGCAGCTCAGCTGATTAATTTGGCTGACAGCAGGCGGCCTAGCGGGAATTTTCCCGGTCTCCCGGTAGGCCAATCCGGCCCTGGACCAGTATGATCCATCCAACTACAGGGGGATATGTGTCAGCAGCACACTAGGGAAACTATTCAACAGTATCCTCAACAAACGGATCCTCAACTTCCTGACACAACACAATGGGGCTGATTTACCAAGCCTTTACTCCATGACTCATGGAGTAAAAGCAGGAGTAGCAGCCGTTTTGACATTTACTAAAGAAATACGCTGCTAGTGCAGTGTATTTTCCTAGTTACTAATGTGCTCAGTGCGCCCAGGAGAGGGTGCATTGTGCACCACTATAGACCTGGCGCACGGCACATTGAAATGTAAATTGCGGGGAATCGGGCAGGAGTTTATTAGGGGAGGGAGGGGGGTGATGCAGGGGAAGTGTAGTGACATGTGTTTGAATGTGTTTGGCGGGCCGAATTGAAAGTGAAAGTGTTTTTTGGAAACTGATCCCCGTACGCTTACACAGTGCGCCTGAACCTCGGGAGGTTCATTTGCATACTGGGCATGCGTACAGAGAAATGTCAGGGATTCCCGTGCGCCTTGTCAGTATGCCAAGAAAATCTTGGTAAATACCAAGCGGCGTACCCGTGATTGCGCTGCGTGACGCGGCACACGGGAATCTCTGAGCCGTACCAGACCGCATGCCCTCAACATGGGGGAGTGTGTGCTGTGGGGGAGGGGGGCACTGCCCCCCACCCCACAGCACTCTTGTCCCCATGTCGATAGGGACAAGAGCCTCTTCCCGACAACCCTTGCCATTGGTTGTCGGGGTATGCGGGCGGGGGCTAATCGGAATCTGCAAGCCCCCTTTAATAAGGGGGCCCCCAGATGCCGGCCCCCCACCCTATGTGAATGAGTATGGGGTACATCGTACCCCTACCCATTCACCTGGGGGAAAATGTAAAGTAAAAAAAACACACCACACAGAATAAAATAATTTATTAATCAGCTCCGGCCCCCCCCCTTTCTTCTTTAGCTCTTTCGGAAGGGGGGGGTTTTCTTCTCTCCCGATCTTCCGCCGGGACCCTGGGCTTCGACGACTTCTGCCGGGGAATGGCGCCTATCCCCTGGTCTTTCCGGTGCCTTCCGCCAGGGTTCTGGTCTTGTTCGTCTTCTGCCGGGGGTGCGCCAACTCCCCTGTCTTTTCTCTGCTGTCTTCTCTGTTCCCTCTTCTGCCTGGCTCCCCCGCGGAGCCAGGGCTTTCTTTCCGCTTTCTTCTCTGTTCCTTCTTCTGCCTGTCTCCTCCGGGAGCCCAGGGCTTTCTTTCCGCTTCTTTCTTCTCTGTTCCTTCTTCTGCCTGTCTCCTCCGGGAGCCCAGGGCTTGTCTCCGCTGTCTTCTTCCCTCTCTTCCATTGGATGTTGACACGACGATGTTCCGCGTTGACATGCCGTGTGAGCGGCGGGCATCGACTTATATAGGGCAATGCCACCATGTGACCTCAACCCATGTGACATCACATTCCCTGGGCATGATGGGAATGTGATGTCACATGGGTTGAGGTCACATGGTGGCATTGCCCTATATAAGTCAATGCCCACCGCTCAGACGGCATTCCAGCGCGAGACCTCGTCGTGTCAACATCGAATGGAAGAGAAGGGAGAGGATAGCGGAGACAAGCCCTGGGCTACCGGAGGAGCCAGGCAGAAGCGGAAGGCACCGCAGAAGCCCGGAGGGTGGCGCCCTCCGGCAGAAGACAGCGTGACAAGCCCTGGCCCCCGCGGAGGTGCCAGGCTGAAAGCGCAAAGCCCGGGACCCTCCCCCATAGGCAAGGAGCCTCATGGTGAAGGGGGTCCCGGCGGAAGACGGCGCAGAAGACGGGGGGGCAGGTGCACCCCCCGCAGAAAGCGACGAAGCCCGGGACCCTCCCCCATAGGCAAGGAGCCTCATGGTGAAGGGGGTCCCGGCGGAAGACGGCGCAGAAGACGGGGGGACAGGTGCACCCCCCCGCAGAAAGCGACGAAGCCCGGAACCCTCCCCCATAGGCAAGGAGCCTCATGGTGAAGGGGGTCCCGGCGGAAGACAGCGCAGAAGACAGGGGAGCAGGTGCACCCCCCCGCAGAAAGCGACGAAGCCCGGGACCCTCCCCCATAGGCAAGGAGCCTCATGGTGAAGGGGGTCCCGGCGGAAGGCGCAGAAAACGGGGGGGTAGGTGCACCCCCGCAGAAAGCGACGAAGCCTGGGACCCTCCCCCATAAGCAAGGAGCTTCATGGTGAAGGGGGTCCCGGCGGAAGACGGTGAAGCCCGGGGCCTAATGGGGTGGTGGTGGGGGGCCCCGGCAGAAGACCCCCAGCTGACTAATAAATTAATTTATAAGTGTGTGTGGTGTATTTTTTTTACATTTTTTTCCCCCAGGTAAATGGGTAGGGGTACAATGTACCCCATACTCATTCACATAGGGTGGGGGGCCGGAATCTGGGGTCACCTTATTAAAGGGGCCTCTCAGATTCTGATAAGCCCCCCGCCCGCATACCCCGACAACCAATGGCCAGGGTTGTCGGGAAGAGGCTCTTGTCCCTATCGACATGGGGACAAGAGTGCTTTGGGGTGGGGCGGAGTTCCCCTTTATCCTGGTCCTGTCAGGGGGGGAAATGCCTGATCGTCTTTTCATACAATGTATGAACAGCGATCTGTCATTTCCCCTAGTCAGTCCCACCCCCCCTTACAGTTAGAACACACCCAGGGAACATAATTAACCCCTCCCTCGCCCCTAGTGTTAACCCCTTTCCTTGCCAGTGACATTTTCATAGTAAGCAATGCATTTTTAGAACATTGGTCGCTAGAAAAATGCCAATGGTCCCAAAAATGTGTCCGCCATAATGTCGCAGTACCGATAAAAATCGCTGTTCGCCGCCATTACTAGTAAAAAAAAAAATATAATAAAAAAGACACAAAACTAAACACGATTTTGTAGACGCTATAACTTTTGCACAAACCAATCAAACGCTTATTGCGATTTTTTGGAACCAAAAATAGGTCGAAGAATACGTATCGGCCTAAACTGAGGGAAACAAAAGATTATTTTTAGATAATTTTGGGGATATTTATTATAGCAAACAGTAAAAAAAAAAATTTTTGGTTAAAAAAAAAATTTCGCTTTATTTTTGTTTATAGCAAAAAATAAAATAAAAAACGCAGAGGTGATCAAATACCAACAAAAAAATAATTTATTTGTGGGGAAAAAAAAGGACTACAATTTTGATTGGGAACCACGTCGCACGACCGCGCAATTGTCAGTTAAAACGACGCAGTGCCGAATCACAAAAACTGGCCCGGTCATTGACCAGTAATATGGTCTGGGGCTCAAGTGGTTAAAAATTAACAAAACACTAAAGTTGGCCCAATTTTTGGTGATAAATGATGTTACACCGAGTAAATAGATACCTAACATGTCACGCTTTACTATTGCAAACACTCATGGAATGGCGCCAAACTTCAGTACTTTAAAATCCCCATAGGCGAACTTTTTTTTTTTCAGGTTACCAGTTTATAGCTACAAAGAAGGTCTAGTGCTAAAAGTATTACTTTCGCTCTAACGCACACGTCAATACCTCACGTGTGGTTTGAACGGTGTTTACATATGTGGGCGGGACTTACGCAAGTCCCGCCCACATATGTAAACATCGTTCAAACCACACATGTGAGGTATTGACGCGTGCGTTAGAGCGAGAGCAATACTTTTAGCACTAGACCTCCTCTGTAACTATAAACTGGTAACCTGAAGGAAAAAAATGTGCGTCTTCGCTTCTGACTGCGAGGACAGGGGCATTTTAATTATTATTATTTATTTTTGTTACGTAATAATTCACTAGGACCTCCCCTTCAGGCTGAAAAGCATGAGTTCAGGGGAAAAAAAAAAAAAGCTCTCATGCCATTGCAGCTTTGTTCCTGCATGTGTGATGAACTGAGTCTGCTCAGACACTTAGAAAAATGTTTTCATTCTTTTTAAAAGGTGAAAATCACTTGGATGCTCATAGAGCGTAGGGTGGGTTATTACCAGGTGTAAGCACTTACAAGCTCACCCAAACTAGAGACTGAAATTTGTTCATGTGATTTCAATTATTTAATTAGCACACATGTTATAAAAAGCGTGGATCGATCAGTCCTCAGCTGCCCTCAGAAGGGGCAGGCAAGCATGCTGTTGCTAAACAGAAATGTGGTTTGGTGCATGTTTATTTTTATTTTGCCAATGTTTTTGTTTATTTTTAAATGATGTTCACTTTGATGTATTTGTCTCTGCTGCATTATTTTGAAAAAAAATTCTGAAGATGTTGGGATGGTTAACCTATGTTTATTTTCATTTTTGAAATGTATTTATGTTTGTGTGTTTGTTTGTTTGTTTGTCTGTCTTTTTTGCTTACCTTGTTTTGTTGACCAATAAAAATTACTTTTAAATTTTGAAGTTTGTTTTTTGTTACTTTTTCATGCTACAGTCAGCTGCAGCTGAAATAGGTTTGGGCCTAACAAATTAGGTGTGATTTTTGTCTAAGCTTCTTTCCTGGTGTGTAGGCATGAAATGTTTGCCATGTTTAATCTTGAGGAAATTAAAAAGACAAAGTGGTAAGTATTTTCTTTTTACTGCAGTGGTCCTCAGCCCTCAAGTACCGACGGGACATGTTTTGTGGATTTCTCTTATCAAGAATTGCTGTCCAGACTGTCTGTCTTTTAAAGCACATGTGCAAGATGAAGGAAAACCTGCAAACATGGCCTGTTTGGGGGGGGGGGGGGTGTATTGGCGGACAGGCTTGAAGTGCTGATTTACAGCACTGTGCTTAAATCTAGCGCAAGGCAATCCTATTCTAATTGTGGGTGTTTGAGGGAAGCCAAGTGAGTGTTAGAACCCCTGCTTGTGTTTTTTTTGGGTTGAGCTTTGTGTCCCTTTTCTTAAAATTGGCTTCACTTGTCACACAGCTGAACAGGAAGTGAGGTTAAAACCCTACCAATGTCACAGGTCAATCTAACTAGTGTCCCCATTAAGCAAATTGCACTCCAGCACTGCTGTGTACACCCCAAATCATGGGTCTTCAAACTACGGCCCTCCAGTTGTTCAGGAACTATAATTCCCATCATGCCTAGTCATGTCTGTGAATGTCAGTGCATTACAAGGCCTCATGGGATGTGTAGTTCTACAACAGCTGGAGGGCCGTAGTTTTAGGATCCCTGCCCCAAATGATTATTTCGTTTGGGGTTTAGTAAAGGCAAAGCCACTCTGCAGTACAAGCATAGTTGCTGAAAATCAGAGAGGAAGCACTGATGGTTTTAACATCCAATCCTGTAGAAGCAAAGTTGTTTTGTTTTCTTCCTTGCTTGTCCACTTGTAGTGCAAAGTGGATTTGCCTTTAGTAAATGGACCCCAAAGTCCAAGATCCCTAATAATTTGGGGTGTACACAGCAAAATGCTAGAGTGCAATTTACATAATGGGAAACTATTTAGATTGATCTCTGTGTCCCCAAGAAAAGATATTAGTAAGGATTCCTCACTTCCTGTTTGGCTATGTGACAGGAAGTGAATGCATTTGAATTAGAAAGGGTGAAGACACCTCACAAATGTTGTCACTATCAGGGGTGCAGACATCCCCAAAAAATGAGCAGATAATACTTATTTGCAAATTAATAATTTTTTAGTTGACATTGGGTGGTGTTTGTGGGGGGCCCTAACACACACATTCATACATATTAGCAACGCTTGGCCTATTGGCATGGTTATATTTTCTTAGGCCTCTCAATAAAACGCTCTGAAATTCGTGCTTCAACTAGAACTATAATCAACACTTTATATTTTCTTTAATTTTGGATAGAGTGAGGGAGGGTTATAGGCCCTGTCAGTTTATTTTGTATTATCTGTGTCCAATTGGGGAGATTTGCCTTCACTTCCTGCCCCATAGCCAAACAGGAAGTGAGAGAAAAACTATGCAAATTAAGGGAATCCAGTGCCCCCCTCCCCCCCAGAACTAGTGTGTGTGTCCCCTGAAAATTCCTGGGCGGGTCATACAAAAATAGGGTGTGGCTTTGACAGGAAGGGGTGGGTCATTTTTCTATTAGGAGGTGCAGCCCGGGACCCTCCCCCATAGGCAAGGAGCCTCATGGTGAAGGGGGTCCCGGCGGAAGACGGCGCAGAAGACGGGGGGAGCAGGTGCTCCTGCACCTGGGATTCCCACAGACACTTTGTCAGTAATCCTGGAATCCTTTGTTGCCAGGGTGGGAGCGGATGTAAGGGGGGTACAAAGCGCCCCCGCTATCCCCTGGGGAATGCTCTGTATTGGACCAGGACCTGGCTGTGGCTCAGGTCCCCTGGTTCTGTTTTATATGGAGACGTGGACGGTGGTGTAGTGGTTTACTCCCTCACCTGGCAGCAAGAGTCACAGGTTGCCACAATTATTGTACGTATTGCATAATGCGCCAATATGGATACACAAAAAATGGTTTAGGAATATAGATACTCTGTTTAGAGAATTAATATGGAAAGGAGGACAAGCTAGAATAGGGTTGTAAACCCTGCAACTGTTGGCAGCACAACTGCAGCATTTTGGAGTAAGAACAGAGTCAGGAGGAGATGTAAACGGAGGTTTAATGATGTTAGGGGCACCTCATAAAACCGTTTTAGAGGCATTGGAGGCCAATTCATTTATTAATAAAACTCCCATGGTTACGATGGCATTTAAGGTATGGAAAGCAGTAAGGTCAATTGGAGGACAGGTGGGAGTGACAACTTCCAGGAGTTGGAGAAAGTGGGGGGAAATTAAAGAATGGGCCGTAAAAGGGATAGTTGGATTAGCTCAGTTATATGAGGGAAGGACTTTAAAAACGTTTTCCGCTCTAAGAGAGGAATATGAAGTACCTAATCATACGTTCTATAGATACCTTCAAATTAGACATGCGTTAAATGCCCAGGTGGGTTAAGACCCCAATCTCTCAAAAACTGGACGAGGGGAGAGAGATTAAGGGGTTTATCTCTGAAATGTATCAACATATATGTGAGGGGAGTATTGGGGGGTCCAGAAAAGCTTAAAAGCAGAGAGAAATGGGAGGAAGATCTGGGAACCATTACTGATGGCCAATGGAGGAAGGTATTAGAGAGAGGGCATATGGCCACAGTCTCACCCACACAGAAGGTTTCATTTAGGATGTATTATCCACCAAAAAGATTATTTAACTTTGGGTGGAGAGTAGATGCGAGATGCCCTAGGTGCCAGGACACGGGAGACTTAATACACATGTTATGGAGGTGCCTGAAATTGTTTAGGTATTGGCTAGGGATCATTAATGTTATAAATATGACATATAAAATAAAGCTGGAGATGGACCATAGAACATGTATAGTGGGCCTTTGGGAAGAAACAAGTGGAGCAACCAGCACAATAAAAGCAGTGTTAAGGTGCCTTTCAGGCAAGAAAATTGCTCAAAGATGGCAAGCCAAGAATCCCCCGTCAGTAAGAGAGTGGACCAATGCAGTTACAGAAACAATATGGAAGGAGAAGGTAGTATATTAAGAAATAGAAGAAATATTAAGGAATTTGATAAAATATGGAAACCTTGGTTGGCAAAAATGGGATACCCTACGTGAAATGAAAATTCATTGATCTGGACAGGAAAGGGTGGGAGGAGGGTGCTAAGTAATAAATAATATAGGAAAACGAAAAGGTTATGACATATGTAGAATAAGAAATTTTGTATATGGATGAATATGAATGTAATCTGTTTTTTTTAAATGATGAAGAAATTTAATGAAGAGAATTGAAACTAAAAAAAGTCACGGGTTTAAATCTGGACTCCAACACAAACTGCCTGGAGATTGCATGCTCTCTCCCGATGTCTGTTTTCTCTGGTTAATCCGGTTTCCTCCCACCCTCCTATGACATGTGTAGACTACTTGTCAGTGCGCTGTATGGAACTCCCTTATGCTGTCTGTGCAGCGGAGGTTTCCTCTGAGGGCTCTGTCTTTTTTGTGCAAATCGGACCGCTCTGTGAAAGCTTTTCCTTATTTTTTTTTCTTTGACTAGTTAATTTATAAGGAATGGGGAAATGCAGCAGAAGTCTTTTTAGTTCCTCAGCGCCTGGGGTTTTCCCTCTTTTTTGAGGAGAGTTTAAAAAAAAAATTCTCCTCAGGTTGTTGCTCTCCCTATAGAAGGGACCCCTACCTTCAGGGACCTTACTGATAGGAGGTCCGAGGTGCTGACCCGCTCCATGTTTACCATGCTGGGGTATGCATTGCGACCTGTTGTGGCCGCAACCTTGGTGTCTCTGACACTCTGAATGGGCAAGGTGGTGCACAGACTGTGGAGGAGCACCAGCCCCCTTCCTAAATTATTAGACTGGCCGACCAGTTGGTTCAGGGCATTCTATATGTATGTGATGCCTCACGGGGCATCCTTGATGTCCAGAGCCTCTGTTTTGGCGGTGGTTTTGCGCCACCTGATTTGGCTAAATTGCTGGTCTGCTGACCTAGCATCTTAAAATGCTCTGACTGATTTAACCTTCAGGGGTGGGATGTTTTTTGGTACCTCGTTGGATGACATTATTATCAAGGATGTCACTGGGGGTGAGTGCACTCTCCTCCCTCATTCCCCGCTCAGAAGCGGTATTTTTGCCTCAGTCTAAGCCAGCGGGTTGACCCTCCCGTGCTGACTAAAGGCTCAACTGGGGGACTGAAATGTCCCTGGGTGCATATCTTATACGGCTTTGCAGGTTCACAACTCGGTGAACCTCCCTGCTCACCGACCAGTGGATCTGCGGGGTGGTCTCTTCGGAGTATTAGGGTTCCTTCCTATCCACCGAACAGATTTTTTATTTTTCCCTCGAGTATTGCGGCTCGTCGGTCTGCCCTGAGGCAGTGTGGGGCTTGCTAAGGTGCGGGGAAATTTTTTACCTGTCCTACAGGACTAGAGGTTTGAGGGATTCCATCCGAATCTGTTCTCTGTCCCAAAGATGGACGGGGTCCGTTCGATTTTGTGCTTCAGGGGCCTAAAATGCCTTTGTGAACAATGGGGAGTTCCGTACGGAGTCCATTCGTTCAGTGGTAGCAGCGCTCCATCCGGGGGACTTTCTGGCGTCCTTGGACATCAAGGACGCATACATGCATGTCCCCAAGTCAAATTCTGTGCTTCGCGATTGGGGAGGTCCACTGTCAGTTTGTGGCCCTTTTTGATCTAGCATCGGCACCAAGAGTTTTCACCAGGGTGCTCGCACTTATCCTAGTTTTGCTGGGGCAGCGAGGCTTTGCCATCATGGGCTGCTTAAACTCCCTTTTTCTGAGAGCAGCTTCTGGCTCAGAATTGGTGGAGGATGTGTCTATAGCCATTGTGGACCCTCCGAAAATTCTGTGGGTGTTAAACATTTTGAAGTCAGTCCTGGTTCCGACTCAGCTTTTGGAGTGCCTAGGGTTGATTTCGGACTCCTTGGTGGCAAAGGTTTTTCTTCCCCTGGAGAAATTGCAGACTCTTCAGTCTGCAGTGATGGTGTTGGCTTCATGCAATCGGTCATTTCTCAGTTTTTGCATGCAAGTCCTGGGCCTGTTGGTAGCCTCCTTTTGAGGCAGTACCGTATGCCCAGTTCCACACGTGTTTTCTAGTGGGAGATCCTGTCCAAGTGGTACAAATCTCTTTTGTCTCTGGATCATCAGATCTGGTGAGCCACATATTCAGTCTCTCTGAATTGGTGGCTGGGATCCCCCGACTCTTCGGTCCGGGAAGTTGTTTCTTTCCATTCATTGGACGGTGATTATGACTGTCGCCAGCCTCATGGGTTGAGGGGGGCACCTGGCGGGTCCAGTCAGCCCAGGGTCACTGGACTCTAGTGGACGCCTGTCTACCAATCAATTTCCTAGTACTTTGGGCGATCAGGCTTTGCCTCTCCTCGTGGTCGAGGGTCGCCCGATCTCGATTCAGCCGGACAATGCCACGGCCGTGGCTTCGGTCTACCATCAGGTATACTGGCAAGCGGACTACCGGAGTCGCCAGATGCTGGACTAGGGTGACTGGTCTCTGTACTTGGCGGTGTTTCAGCTCCCTTGCAGGTGGGTGTGACTCAGGGCATGGATCTCCTGGCCACTCGTCTCGACCACAAGGTGTCAGAGTTTGTGGCCAGGTCTAGTGATCCCTGTACGGACGCGTTGGTGGCCCTGTGGGGTCTGTATCGGCTACTTTCTTTCCTCCATTGTAGTTGCTTCCTTAGCTGCTCCAGAGTGGAGGCGAGGGGATCTCGATGATTCTTATCGCTCCAGATTGGCCTCGGCATCCTTGGTACACCGATCTCGGGCGCCTGGTGGCGGATGTACCCTGGTGGTTGCCAGGGCGGGAGGACCTTCTGTCTCAAGGTCCCATACTTCCACCTGTGGTACAGTCGCTGGCTTGCACGACATGGCTGTTGGAAGCCAGACTTTAAGAGACTGGGGTCTCTCTCTGTCTCAGTCATCTCACCCATGCTGAAAGCAAGGTAGTCTCCTTCCAGGAGGATTTACCATTGCACCTAGAAGGCCTACGTCTTTGTGCAAATAGATGGGGTGACGTCCACGGAGTGTCCAGGGTCCTGTTTTTACAGCTTAGAATGGATTTAAAAATTGCCTTAAGCACCGTTTGGGGGCAGATTTCAGCCTTGGCTGTGTGTGTGTGGTGTGTGTTTTTTTTTTTTTTTTTTGTGCTAGGGGTTTGTCATATACTCTCTCCCCCCCCCCCCCCCCCCGTTTCACCTCTTCCCCCATGAGTTTGGACTCATGGGGGTGCTCTTGGTTCTTCAGGAACCTTCCTTTTTGGAAACAGAGATTCTTCTCTTGACACTATCTCGGAAGGTGGCATTTTTAGTGGCCATTACTCCTGTCAGAAGGGTTTGAGTTGGCGGTCTTGCCTTGCAAGTCGCCATGCTTGATCCTCCATTAGGATTACGTGGTGGTGCTTCCGAAGGTGGTTTCAGCCTTTCGCCTGAATGAGGACTTTGTTCTTCCATCCTTTTTGTCCTCGGCCCGCGCATCCTAAGGAGGTTGCGTTTCCTACTTTAGACGTGGTACGTGCTTTGCGGGTGTACCTGCCTGCTACGGCTCAGTTTCGGAGATCTGAAACTCCTTTTGTGTCGGTGTCTGGTCCACAAAAGGGCCTGGCTGTCTCGTCGACCACAATTTCTCAGTGGATCAGGCAGGTTGTCATACAGACCTATGCTCTTAGGGGGCGGGCACCCCTTTTCCGGTCACGGCACTTTCTACCAGGGCAATTGGTGCTTCCTGGGTTTTCCGACATTATGGGTCTGTCTCACAGGTGTGCAGGGCAGTGACTTGGTCGTCCGTTCACACTTTTTCCAGATTTTACACGGTTGATGCGAGTGCATCTCCTGATGCTGCTTTCGGCCGCTAGGTTTTGCAGGCAGCTGTTTACTGTTGCACCTCCTCTGTCGAGGAGCTCTGCTTGTTTTGGGGTGAAGCTAAAATTGGTTTTACTGAAACTGTTTCCCTCAGTTTAGGCCGATATGTATTCTTCTACATATTTTTTGTAAAGTCGCAATAAGCGTTTATTGATTGGTTTGCGCAAAATATATAGCGTTTACAAAATAGGGGATAGTTTTATGGCATTTTTATAAAAAAATAATAATTTTACTAATGGGGGCGATCAGTGATTTTATTTGTATTTATTTTTTTGTGACTGCGACATGGCGGACACATTTGACACATTTTTGGGACCATTGTCATTTTCACAGTGAAAAGTGCTATAAAAATGCACTGGTAACTGAAAATGACACTGGCAGTGAAGGGGTTAAGTGTGCCCTAAGGGAGTGATTACTACTGCGGAGGGGTGTGGCTGTGCGTGTGACTTCACTGATAGTCTGTTACCTGTGTTGGGGAACGACGATCAGTGGCAGCCACACTAAGAAGAATGAGGAAGGTTTGTTTACACTTGCCTCTCCCCGTTCTTCCTCTCTGTGACCCGATCGTGGGACACCAGCGGCGATCGGGAGCGTTCACGGAGGACAGGACCAGGTTTGGGCTCTTAAAGGCAGCGTAAAGGTACGTGCCTGTGCCCAGCCGTGCACTTCTGCTGACGTATATCGGCATGAAGGGGTCTTTAAGTGGTTAAACAGGAGCCTTGCGTCTTCACAGCCAGCCCCCCCCCCTTAGAAAGAGATGAGCAGTTAACCTTTGACTTTTCCAGGAGGTAGGCAGTCCAAAGCTTGGTTTTCCTATAAAGGGGATACGTACTAAATCTGGTGCAGCTGTACATAAAACCAATCCGCTTCCAGGTATTATTGAACAAGCTGGTTACCATGCACGGCTGCATCAGATCCTGTGTGCTCCAGTTTTAGTAAATCCCCTGAAACTGAGCCAAAGACAAGCAGCGTTTCTGTGCAGTGCTCTCTGCAGCCGCCCGGAGATATGTCCATAGAGAGCCAGTCACTTTCTCCTGCTATGAAACCAGCATTCCAATTCGCATAGGTGTGAACCCAGCCTCAGTGTTTGGATAGAGTGGGAATGGGCTAGACCCTCTGTCAGGTTTATATTGCTGTCTGTGTCCCCATTACTGTACAAAGGGCTGACATTCGGCCCATGTATATGGCTTCTGTCAGACAAGCCGACCGACTCCCGATCATGGCTCTCCCCTGTAAGAACACAACAGCTCAGCAGAGAAGATCACTGTGCTAACTTTGCATAGTTGGTACAGCGGCTCTGACTGTTGGGTTGAGCAAAAAAAAGGGAGGGGGGGGGACTCTGTATCAAGATTAAGGCTCTGCTCACAATATTGCATTGTCATTCTGATTGGGCCCCAAAAGCATTTTTACTTTAGCAGATTTTCTGCACTGCCCTATGCCATGGCAGTGTATTGTCCCATTGATGTTGTCACTTAATATAAGGCTATAGTCCCTGCATCAATCTTTAACATCAAATGATCAACTGCAGGGACCAGTCTAGGAGTGCAGGGGACAAAGAAAGTAAAACTGCTTTGGTTCCCTTAGACAGTAATCAGCAGTTAACCCTTGAAGTGCAGGCCTTCTGAAAGTGGCAAATGTTAGCGTTCCCTGCGCTGAGCATAAACCAGAGCTTCACCCAGAAGGGGGCGCTCCACTTGTCTGCCTCCTCCTCTGGTGGCACATTTGGCACCTTGGAGGTGGAACGGGTACCCAGTTTTGACGGGTATCTTCTCGCACTTCCTGACACGTTTTCTGTGGCACTCAGCCATAATTTCGGCCCGTGCCGCAGCCAGCCCATTGAGAAAGCGCAAAATGATTTGTGCATGCTCCGTAGGAAACTGGCTGTGAAGACGCAAAGGCTCCTGTTTAAGTAATGCCAAACAATTGAAGTGGAACTGAAATCTCGCTGTAAAACTGCAAGCAAGCGACTGCGTTGTATCTTGTGCAAAAGAAAAAAAGCCAATCTGCTACCTCCTATAGCCATGTTAACAGAACTGTGCATGCGCAGCTTACGCTTACAGTGCCAGGGATGAAGGCCACCTGCGCAAGAGTGATGTCGTCCCCTGCAGGCCTCATCATTGGCCAGAAGAGCGGCGCTCAGCAGATGCCGGTGCAGGAAAAGGTAAGAACTGTGACTTTAGTTTTGCTTTAAAGTGCAGGAAACCATCCAAAATTAACCTCGGCATGTGTGATGACTGTAAGCTGATTCTACAAATTTGTCAGAAAGAAAGTTTGTGTATAAGGGGGTACAGCAAAGCACAGGAAAATTGCAAAGGGGTGTGTGCCCATACTGCAATAATATATACAAATAGAATATCCATGATATAGAATACATAATGGATATCTCCAGAGCAGAGCACACAAGGGCACAGCGATCGCTCCTAATCAGAGAAGGAATGACCGATGAGGTGTGATGTGCCATTTCCACTTTGCAGCTAATTTAGAATGAAGTCATGAAGCTTTTGCGAAGGTTGAGTTACTGAAATCTAATTTTCCCCAGTCGTTTTCCAAGTCAGCCCTTGAGAGATGGAGCTCCTCCTCGCAATCAGGGAACACATTGCCATTCATTTCTTTTCCTCCCTTTAAGAGGCGGTCCCTCAGGTCCCTGGTCAGTCTTGGTGTTTCCTCTGTCCAGAGGAGACATGTTGCCAGAGGACCTGGAGGAGCTCCATTTCTCATGGGCTGACATGGACAGGCGTTCTAGTATGCAGCAAGTCTTTTGTGCACAGTGCAGGCACAGAGAGTGGAGGAGCCTCAGAAACGGCAGGGGGTCAGGGGACTCACCGGCGCTGTGATGCGGTGGAGGAGGTCGGATCTATCACGACCATGGGCAACCCTCCGTCGGCGGGATGCAGGAGGTGTCCTGGGTTCGGATTTCCTCTGTGCCCAGGCGTGGAGAAAGGCGCCATCTCGTTGTTCCCTTGGCGGTGTCAGCGGGGGGCGGGTACCCACATCTGAACACAGCTTGACCCGGAAGATGCAGCGCATCACTTCCGGGGCGGAGTGACATCATTGGCGTGCGCCAGGGAAACTGGTCCAATCCCCTTAAAGGCGCGGGAAATTCGAACGGTCGGCTGGTACAAACACACGTGGATGCAGCTGCAGGCGTCGGCACAAAGCACCACGTTGAACAGGAGGCTTGTTTAAACGCTTAGCGCTGAAAGCACTCTATCTGGAAATGCTGGAGGAGGATGGGATCCTGTCGGGCCAGGCTCCAGGAGAGAGTACCAGCAGGGTACAGGTAGGCACCAGTGGGTGACCTTTTTTGTATCTATTTGTGTAAAGGGAACAGCAGCTAGATGGTGGTGGTCACTAGATTAGCTGGGGGCTTACAGAGGTAGTGTCACCGGGTGTACACTGTAATGGTATGGTGGAGTATGTAACTCACCGCCATGGGGCCCCTATGTTTTTTGTGCAGGTGAAAACGCCTAAAGAGCCAAAGACCATTCCCAGGAAGCGGTGTGCAAAGTGTAATACCAAGATGCCTTTAGAATACACTGAGCCGCTATGCCAGATTTGCATGGACAAGCTGGTACAAAAACAGTCTGACGCAGTTTATGCAAAGATTTTTGGATCCGTGAGGGAGGATATGGCTAACACCTTTAAGGATCTCAAAAAGTTCATTTCAGAAGTTAAAACACTTAGAACAATTGCAAAAACCCAGTGCAAATAAGAACAAGAGACACAATGGATAATATAGATAATTAGGAAGTCCTGTGATGAGCGGCATGATACACAACGCTTCCCCAATGGTTCAAACAAACACAGCGCTCCAGTTATGCCTTAGGTCAGATCACACAGACGCTTGGAATGCTCAGGGATATCCAAAATCATATGCAAAAGGGAGAAAGGAACAAGAAAAACCTCATTGCGCAATATTGTATAGTAAGGGTGTGTGCACTCACGAATCCTCGCATAGGCACAGGCTAGTGGTTGCCACTCAGTACGATGTCTACTCATTCGGATTAGATATCCGATGGTCCCGTCACTGTAGGCTCCTCCCCCACGCGTTACGTCACTCGTCACGTCACTTAATCATGGGTTGCTTTCTCCCTTTTGCATATGATTTCGGATATCCCTGAGCATTCCAAGTGTCTGTCTGATCTGACCTAAGGCATTACTGGAGCGCTGTGAGTGTTTGTTTGAACCATTGGGGAAGCGTTGTGGATCATCCCGCTCATCACAGGACTTCCTAATTATCTATATTACCCATTGTGTCTCTTGTTCTTATTTGCACTGGGTTTTTGCAATTGTTCTAAGTGTTTTTGTATTTTCACATTTGCATATGCTGTACTTTGTACCATACATGAGTTGATATTAGCGCATCATTATAGTTTCACATCGCTTTTTGGTTTAGTTCACCATTCAGATTGTAGCTTTATCATTTGGTATTATTTGTTTGGTTTCCTTGTTAATTGTATGTAGTAGCACTGTAGTACCTTTTCAATATAAATAGTGAAAAACATTAGAACTGCTGTTTAGCTACCTGTAATGCCAACGGCCACCACAAGATGGTGCCAGATCAGACGAAGCTGAGGCCTGCAGAAAGCCGTGGCCTCGGGCCGGCCGGTAATTGAGGCCAGGGCTTTGCGGCCTTCTGCAGGCCTCTGCTTCCTTCTGTAAAGGCCTCAAAGCCGCGGGCATGGGCCTGCCACGATCACGCGCCGGCCAGTAATTCAGGCCGTGGCTTTGCGGCCTTCTGCAGGCTTAAGCTTCCCCAGGCGCCAGGTCACAATTTCTTGTCGCAATTGCGACCGGGCGCCCAGATTTTGTCGAGGCCTGCATTACAAAGTCAAATTAATGTGTTACTTGGTACTTTTTTGTTTTTCTTTAGTCTTCACTATAACTTTTAACAATTAAAATGTTGCAGTAGAAACTACACATCCTGAAGTGCTACTTTGATTTATTTGACTAAGATAACAGGGGCCATTATAATTCTCAACCCCCCCCCCCTCTCTGTTATAGGGAAAATGATATGCTGGACATGGCCCCATTATTACAGGAGAACTCCGGATTTGGATGTCAAATTATTCTCACTGAAGAACTGAATAGAGCGTTTACACCAAAATAACCAGAAACTTTTATGTGGATGTTCCTAAACCACACCGAGGACAGTCCTGGGAGTCCTAATGGTTCACCTATGGTACGCACAAGAGAGAAGGTGTTACTAAACAGGAAAAGACTGTTGAGAACGTCCTTCCTAGAGCACAAAGAAAATCGGTAAACCAAAGACTGCTTATAATGGGTTCTGATGTTAGAATGCCCGCAACTTACAGGGATACTTCACTTAAAATGGAGTTCCAGGCTTTTTTGTTTGTAGAAGTCTGCAGCTACATAAAAGTTTAGCTGCTGACTTTTTTTTTTTCTTCATGTTTCAATGTTTTTATAAAATTCAGAGAGACGACAAATGAAATGTGTTCACCAACACCATAAATAGAGGTCATTCCTAGACTCACTGCACTTAGTAGGCACCACTTGTTTTCTTCAGGGCTCACAGGGTTCATGGATTTGCTGCATTTTTTGCTCCTGCTGGGAAAACTTCTGTTCCAGCCGAGTTATTCTGGCCTGTAGAGTCTCTTGCGTTGCATTGTTGATTCTGAAAAGTAGAGCACAAGAGACAAAATGACAGCCCTCCACAACCGGACTAAAATTGGTAGCCGCGCTGTTCTGGATTCCTCTTCCTTGGATGCATATATTATAAAAAAAAAAAAGCTGCAATGACCATGACTGCATCACAAATCTTGAACCAAGTCGGAATGCAAATAATTTAAATGCACAAAAAATGACAATATGGAGACACTCATTACATGCAATATCTGCTTTGTGTTATTGTCCACTTTGAGCACCAAAATGTCCAGAATTATTTCAACCAGTACACACAGGGCATCATCCACAACAAGGGCCACAGTGAACAAGTTTTAGGAGTGTGTCTTTGGGAATGTTTGACTATTCTTCCATAAGCACATTTGTGTAGGGTGACCACATTTCCATACAGCCATTCAGGGACACCCCCCCCCCCCAGCAAGCAGCGGTCGGTGACATCACA